>NC_064639.1:576173230-576476656 GCF_023864345.2 Schistocerca serialis cubense
CGCGAGGTGGAGAGCATGGCGTTCAAGGATTTCGAGGGATTTGTAAAAGGAAGGGGGGGGGGGCGGAGATCCAGGCCAGATGGGCGTAACAAAGGATAGGGCGGATGAGGGATTGATAGGTGTGGACGTAAGGCCAGAAAGGAGCTTGAGGAGACGGAGTCGGGAGTGTGCCTTGGCTTGGCTTGTCTGGAGATGGCGAGTGCAGGAGAGGCGACGGTCGAGGGTGACGCCAAGGTACTTAAGGGTGGGGGTGAGGGTGATACGACGGCCATAGATGATAAGATATAAATCAAGGAGGCTGAAGGAAGGGGTGGTTTTGCCTAAAATGATCGCCTGGGTTTTGGAGGGATTGACCTTGAGCAACCACTGGTTGCACCAAACAGTGAACTGGTCAAGATGGGATTGGAGAAGGCGGTGGGAGCGCTGCAGGGTAGGGGCAAGGGCAAGGAAGGCAGTGCCATCGGCAAACTGGAGGAGGTGGATGGGGGGTGACGGCGGCGGCATGTCCGCCATATACAAAAGGTACAGAAGGGGGGAGAGGATGGAGCCTTGGGGCACACCGGCAGAGGGGAGAAAGGTGTAGGAGTCGGTGTTATGGATGGTGACGTAGGAAGGACAGTCGGAGAGAAAGGAGCCGATCAGACAGACGTAGTTAATGGGAAGGGCGAAGCTTTGGAGCTTGAAGAGGAGACCGGAATGCCATACGCGGTCATAAGCTCGTTCGAGGTCCAGGGAGAGGAAGATTGCGGAGCGACGGGAATTAAGCTGGTCGGAAAGGAGATGAGTGATGTGAAGGAGAAGATCGTCGGAAGAGAAGGATGGCCGAAAGCCACACTGGGTAACGGGAAGGAGGCGGTGCTGGCGGAGATGCTGATGGATGCGGCGGGTGAGGATAGATTCCAGGACCTTGCTGAAGACCGAGGTAAGGCTGATGGGACGGTAGGAGGAGACGGCAGACGGCGGTTTGCCAGGTTTAAAGAACATCAGGATACGGGAGGTTTTCCACAGGTCGGGGTAGTAACCGGTGGACAGGACTACATTGTAGAGCCTGGCCAGAGTGGAGAGGAAAGAGACAGGAGTTTCACGAAGGTGACGGTAGGTGACACAATCATGACCAGGAGCGGTGTTGCGTTTCGTGCAGAGTGTAGCAATGAGATCCTGTGTAGTGATAGGGGCATTGAGTTCCGTGTGTGCAATGTTGTCCAAGTACTGGAAACCATGAGCGAGGGGAGGGACAGAGGTGTCAGTTCGATTACGGACATCCGGGAAGACGGAGTAATCGAACTGGGGATCATCGGGGATGGAAAAGACATTGGAGAGGTAAGAGGCAATGTGATTTGCCTTACTAAGGGAGTCAGGGAAGGGATGATCATCATGGAGAAGAGGATAGTAGGGGGAGGGTTTAGTTCCGGTAAGGCGATGGAAGGCTGACCAGAACTTGGACGAGTTGATAGGTAGGGTAGCATTTAAACGGGTGCATGTCTGTCGCCAGTCCCGGCGTTTCTTAGCCGCGAGCAAATTACGAATGTGTCGCTGGAGTTGCCGGTGGCATTAGAGTGTGTCCGGGTCATGCGTGCGGAGGAAGGCACGGTAGTGACAGCAGGATTCACGGAGGAGGAGGATGGCCTGTGGGGGTAAGGTAGTACGGTGGGGGTGTACGGCGACAGTAGGGATGTGGGCCTCCATGGCCTCAGACGAGGTCTGCTGGAGAAAGGAGGTGGCATGGGTTACATCGTCAGGGTGATGGTAGGTGAAGGGGTGGCTATCGACCTGGGTGGAAAGGGTATTCCGGTAGGCATTCCAGTTGGCATGGGAATAGTCATGGATGTACTTAGGGGGAGGGTCATGACGAGGGTCAGGGCGGGGGCGACGACCGTCTGAAACGGTAAGGAGGACAGGGAGATGATCACTACCAATAGGCTCCAGGACATCCACCGTTATGCGGCCAAGGAGGTTGGGGGAGGAAAGGATAACATCGGGAGTGGAGTTGGATTCGGGACGGGTGTGCTGGGGGATGGGGATGAGGTCGCCTTGAAGGGAGGAGAGGAACCGATGACACCACCGTAACTATGGATGTTGAGGTCGGCGGCGATCATGTAGGAGGAGAAGGTACGGTTAATGTGGGAAAGGAAGTCGAAGGGAATAGGGGCGTTAGGGTGGACATAGATGGTGGCGCAGGTAACGGTAAGACTGGGGAAGAAGAGACTAAGGATCAGGTGTTCGGTGGGGTCGGGAAGGAGAGGTTGGAGCCGAACGGCGATCTGGCGGTGGTGCCCAATGGCAACTCCGCCACACGCAATTGGAAGGGGATTATCGGAGCAGTGGAGGAGGTAGGGCGAAGTGTGGATGGTGTGGTGGGGTTGAAGGAAGGTTTCATTGAGGAGGAAGGCATCCACGTGGTGGGTGGCAAGGGTGTGCAGGAAGAGGTTCTTGTTGGCAGGAAGGGAGCGGATGTTGTTGAAAAGGATACGGTGCTGTCACGCCATGACAGGGATTTAAACGAGGGTGTCAAGACGGGAGAAGGTGAAATGGGCCTGGTTGTTGGAGTAGGTGGCGTACATTTTGAGTTGGAAAACGAAACGGGCCACGAGGGAGATCTGTTGGAGGGTATGCAGGCGCTGAAAAGGATGAACATTCTGAAGGACTATGGTGAGGAATCTGATGATGTCCTCAGCGGTAGGGGGTGGGCAAAGGGAATTGCCGGGAGGGGTTAGGGCATCCAGAGGGCGGACGGGAATGGTGAGTTCAGGAGTGGTAGGAGGGGGTTGGGCCTTAGGTTTCTGGGAGTAGGTAGGATGAGAGTATTACAGAAGGGGGGGGGACTGGAGATTGGGGCACTGCCGTAAAAAGTGGGCTTGCCTACAGTGCGGGCAGGTGGAGGCCTCGCGGCACTCAGATGTCGGGTGTGCATTATACCACAAGCACCTTTGGCAGCAGAGGGATTGAGGAGGGGAACGGGAGGGGTCAACTTTATAACGTTGGTTAAAAAGGAGTGCACCCTCCTTCAGGAGACGGTCTATGGAGGGGGCGTGCTCAGAAAAGACCTGCATAAGGTGGGTGGGGCCGGCAGCGTTGTGTATGTGACGAACCGCACGCACCTCCAGATGGGGATAGGCCTGAAGTACCGCCAACACCTCCTCCAGCGTGATCATCGGAATAAGCCGAGTGATCACGGCGGTGAGGGTCAGCGGGCGACGCGGGGGTTGGGGTTGGCGGGAGAGAGGCGGGGAAGGAGCAGGGGTGAGGGAGGCATTAGGGCCAAAGCGGGTGACAGGGATGTGGGAAAGGAGGGTAGGGCTGGGCGAAGAGATGAGCACCGAATCATGGCGAGGAGTGAGGAGGGAGATGGGGGCACCAGGAAAATTCTGGCGAAGGAAGAGGGTGAGGTTCTGGGCTTCAAGAAGGGAGGGATCAGGACGGGAGAGGAGGTAGCGGTAGGAGGACGGGGTGGAGGAGGAGGAGGAGGAGGAGGGGGCAGGAACAGGTGGGGAGACATCCATGGCATCATGGATGGGGGAAGGGGGACGAGGCGGAGCCTTTTTGGGAGTAGAGGAGGCAGGGGTGCCACTGGGGCACTTGACGGCGACGGAGGAGGTGTGGGGCATGGGAGCGACTGGAAGGTGGTGGGGAGTGGCAGGTCCCGGTGCTGGAGGCGGCGCCAGAGATGGTGAGGGCGATGGCGAAGGCGGCGGTGAAGACGATGACGATGAAGACCAAGGGGAGAGTGGAGCGTGGGCCGTACCCCTTTGGGCGACCACCCTAGCAGGGGCCACAGAAACGGAAGGAGCAAAGGGAGGGAGTGGAGGGAAGGGATCAGAGGAGGCACGGGAGGGAGGAACCGGGGATGGGGCGACAAATAGTTAGGGAGATGGGAGAGTGAGGAGTGGGGGGATGGATTGAGGGGGGGAGTGATGCGACACACCACGTGATAGTGGTGGCGGCGGCGGAGGGGGATGTGTATATGATGGCAGTGGTGGTGGCAGTAGTGGCGGTGGTGGGGGTCGACATTACGAGAAAGGGAAAAGCACAGGACAGGACAAAGAAGGCGACGAGAAACATAGAGGAGAAGGGACAGAGAAACTATGTAGGAGATTGGGGTCGAAGCCCCACTCTGCTGCTGCTAGCAGGGGAGGCGACCTGGCTGGCCGGCCGGTGGGGACGCTATTGCTGCTGCTGCTGCTGCTGCTGTGGGACGCTGGCTGGGACCGCAGCTGGACGCTGGCTGCTGGCTGGGACCGCTGCTGGACGCTGGCAGGAACCGCTGCTGGACGCTAGCTGCTGGCAGGAAACGCTGCTGGACGCTGGCAGGAACCGTGGCTGGCCGCTGGCCGCTGGACGCTGGCTGCAGGCTGCAGGCTGCTGGCTGCTGGCAGGAATCGCTGCTGGCTGCTGGCAAAAACCGCTGCTGGCTGCTGGCGAGGACCGATGCTGGCTGGACTGATGCACGTAGACGGGCTGGCTGGCACCTGTAACACCTATTGCTTCGATTGGTACCGTAATAGCACAATCGAAGGGCGGTATTCAAACGAAATACCGCCGGAGATCATATTCGTCTCTGTATGCGGCGCAATTTGTATGCAACACGCTCACTTCGTACTTGCGAGCCCCATACACTTGCGGGGGCGAAGCTAATTATTGCTATCAAAATGGCATCGTAATGTACCACGCCGATATTCGTATAGGTCGTGCAGGATAAAATGGGCGATGCGCAGTGTCCAGTTTTCGTCCAAAGAGCTGGGAGAGTTCATTCGTTTGTTCAAAGGGGAGGTCGACAAGCGTTTGCCACCTTTCGACCGGTCGGCGATGTCAGAATCGACGCGCACGCCCTACAATCTTTCTCAAACAATTTTACAGAAGCTATTTGGTACAAAAATTTCATCTTCGCATTATTTGTATCTTTGTGTGGCAGGTTCATTGTGATGTGCCCGTCTGTTCGTTAATGGTCGCAGTAATTGTGATATTTACAGGAAGTAAGTAAGATACAGCGCGAAATTCGAAAAAGTTCGCAATGAAAAATAGGGGTCGATTTGACTTTGCGTCTGGTGTATGTTACATAGAATGTTGCTGCGTATGAAATGTAGCTAACATGTTCAATTTTTCTTTAGATGTGGTTGAAGGTCTCTGTCACCAATCTTGAAAAAACTGATCTGACGTAGAGCACTCATTTGCGATCGTACCGCCCCAACGTTATAGCCAGAGTGAAATATCCACAACATTCCCCATATTTCATAAACGGTTTGAGATAACGAAATGAAATTTTGGCAAATGGTAGCACACAAAGAGGGAAGTATTTTGCCATGTGGTTATTGAGCAAAACTTCATTATCTACCGTTCATTGCACTAACTACAGACATTTCCGATGAAAGAATGTAATTTTTAAGGGCCACCGACGGTTGGTGAAACGAGAAATGCTATGAGTTTTGGAACAATGTAAGTGAAGTCATTGCACGTTTATTTTGTACCGAGGATGCGCTTTTTCATAAAATGCTGACCTTCCTTTTTTCAGTTCCTCACTTATTTAACTTAATAAACCACTGTTCCAGAATCCTCTCGCGATTGCGACTGTGTAAAATCCGCTGAGTTTTGAAAAAAGAAGCACATTTTAACATGGCAACAAGAGAAATGTGTAGGTTTTACTCAAAATTCCCCACTCGTGACTGAAAGCTACAAATGGTTTACAAACCAGGCGAAAATAAATCGCTGCATTTTCAACGGAATTCTTTTTAGATACTAACCAAAGAAGAGGTGCGAGATCTTTTTGAATGGTCACCGTGCAAATGTGGGCATGGAGGCGCCACGTTTAATAATTACCAAAAATGGGAGTGTAGGCTTCAGTTTAGAACGGCATTTCCCCTATAGCTTCGGAGCGACCTCCCACCACAGGTGCTCTCCCATGCTTCTCCAGCTAAATGCGCACCTAGCGGCCACGACGTTTTGCGCGCACTATAACCGGTGTTCCTCTGCGTAGGTTCCGTAGTTCTCTAATATTGGTAGTGTGAAATACGTTAAGAATGACACTCAAATATCTGCATGTTTCACTTCATCGAACGAAGACATCACCAGTCTTAAAATGGTATTTCTCACCCGTAAAGAAATGTACGATAGAAGGTAAACGTACAGTAAAATAGAAAATGCATCATCGTGTACAGGGTATAAGTGGCCTTTTCGTAGAAGGAATACATTTTAAATACGGAGGGAGAATCTGTGATTCAAGTACTTTCAAAATGTAGTGTTTTCCTTCTAAGCGCAAACTTCCCGTAGTCAGGAACACCCCTGGAGGCGTCGAAAGCTCGTATGCTTAACAGACTTAACTGATTGTTTTTGGAAGGGGCGCGCCTTGAACAAAAAATAATTTTTTCATTTCTTGTTTAGCTGAAGTTTCAGTATCGTCTGTGCGCCTTTATTTTCTATTTGGAAATGCCTGTCAGGGCGTTGAAACCATCACCTCGCGGTTGAAGCTTTTGTGTCCGTGTTTGCTTGCAAATAAATTGCCCTAACAGAAGTTTCAAAAAGGAAATAAAAGCCCACCGATCATGCTGAAACTTCAGCGATACGGGTTATCGAAAAAAAATTGCGTTTTGCTCAATGCGGATCCCCAAAAACAAATTTATTTGTAAAGCAAACACCAACAGAAAAGCTTCAAACGTAACAGTATTCCATAGTTTTCTGTATCATTGATCAACATATTTGAAACAAAGAAGCTTTCTGCTGACATGACGGGGTTGTTAAAGTGATGACGCAACTCTCTGTCAGCCGGCCGAAGTGCTCGTGCGGTTAAAGGCGCTGCAGTCTGGAACCGCGTGACCGCTACGGTCGCAGGTTCGAATCCTGCCTCGGGCATGGATGTTTGTGATGTCCTTAGGTTAGTTAGGATTAACTAGTTCTAAGTTCTAGGGGACTAATGACCTCAGCAGTTGAGTCCCATAGTGCTCAGAGCCATTTGAACCAACTCTCTGCCAATTGTTGCACACGAAACGACTTCTCCTGTCGTGTTGCTATCCATGCTCCTTGCCGCCGTATTAGTGGAACAGGGACAGCTCTAAGCAAACGGCAGCGCTACCTCGCGGCTATTTTACGAACTTGTAGATAGTCTAAGACAGGAAGGAGGAATGGTTAGGTTTTAACGTCTCGAGTGTTCAAGTGTGTGTGAAATCTTATGGAACTTAACTGCTAAGGTCATCAGTCCCTAAGCTTACACACTACTTAACCTAAATTATGCTAAGGACAAACACACACACCCATGCCCGAGGGAGGACTCGACCCTCCTCCGGGACCAGCCGCACAGTCCATGACTGCAGCGTCTAAGACCGCTCGGCTAATTCCGCGCGGCTTTTAACGTCTCGTCGAGGATGTTAGAGACCGAGCAGTGTACTGTAGTCTGATAGAACTTTGGTATGTACATTGTCTAATGGCGTGATTAGCAGGTTTGTACATGATAATTTTATTAATTTTATTGTCATGGAGTGTCTTCTCTTTTCAAAACGAAGCATCGATAAAATGTGCGTCTTCTGCTAAAGGAAAAAGACGACTGTTCATAGGCCAGAGGTAAAATTACCCTGCCGCTAATGGAAGCCACCTAATTTTCTCAAGACTGTGAGTCATTGATTTTTGTGAACGAGGAAAATATCGTGTTTGGAGTGACTCCGCTCCTTATGTAACGTAACGTCTCGATAATAGCTACTGTCTTCAATGTAGCTCTACCACCTCCCTTCGAAATGCCGACTACACTAATGTCCGTCATGATAGCATCAAATAAGCTGTGAAGTACCGTATTATGTTTGATACGTCTGCGGGATACAACTGCGTACAGGCCACATAGGAGAGGGGCTCGAGCAAAACGGTACAGAAGTCGCTGATTTATTTCGTTCTACCTGTCCAGGTTCGTTTACAGCGCAGAGAATTCTGTCAACAGTAAAATAAATTCAGCAGGAGAATGCAGCATTGCGGCTTAAACCTCTGTTAATGAGTGTAGAAGTATTTTTTCACTGTCACGAAAAAAAAAGGAAAAAATCCTTACCGAAAATGTCGGCGATAGCTGTCACTTCGTTGACTGAATATTCGCCTGCTTGCAATTCTGCAGCTCATTACTAACAGATACATCCTCAGATACGACTGTGGCCTAGGTACCAAAAGAAAACGATGTCCTTCTCTGGGTAAATGTCGTATGTAAAAAAAGAAGAAACAATGTCACAGACAAAGAATTTGTAGTTTCGTACTTCTTCTTAATACGTATTTACTTCCACTCGAGATACTGTAGAGTGATAGTAGCTTAATGTAATTAGCTAACAGGCTTCTAACGTTATTAGTTTTCAAAAGACAAGAACGAACCGAACTTCACCGTACTACAACAACAACAGGGCTTAACACTATATAATAGTCACAGATATTTCCTTACAACGAGTGAACAGTTAATAACTGACGTCGAATACTTACATGAACCGAAGACCGAAATTTATGTTGCACGCACTACAAGAAACTGCTATTCCTGCTCGATTGTCAATGAAGAGAAGACCTTTTATACACTACAGATCTACGCAACGCCTCAAGGAGGTCTGATGTGGGTATTACACACCCAAGAAACTCCATGTTTCGCTTTGCACTACTGAATTGTGCGTCGCAAAATTTTGAATTCATTCAAGCAGCAGTTCTGTTAATGATTTACGAAAAACATTTTTATTCCCTGTTTATTCCGGTGGTGGTTTGTGGTGACTTCGTCTTTACAGGCTTTGTTCTTGAATGGAGGTGAACACATTCTGGCACACTACCTCAATGCTGCTATCTACTATCGGTATTGTTAGTGCATGTATTAGGTAACGAACCACTTACCAATTTTAGTTACTGAAGTTGACATGCACATGAAGGTAGTCTAACATTTTCTCGAAAAACTTATTGTACTTAACATTTCGACAGATGTGGCTTGTTCCTTTGCCAAATCGTGCTCCACAGTAACTACTCTCCCCATAGTGAACCACCCATAAATAACTATCCCTTAAAGGGGGGAAAATAAAATTAATTCCACCCTTTAAGGAAAAAGCTGGAATGATTCCAGTTAGATGGCTCATGGATAAATCTTACAAGGCGCATCTTAATGTTTAAGTATGTGCAGTTAACTGAGTATAACCAAATGAATGCAGGAGATGATCTCTGCCCAACGTTCTCCCGAAAACTGAGTGCGGACACACAGTAACAGAAAAGCAATAACAATGAACACCCGCAAAATCTATCGTAAATATAAATTTAATAATACAGAACAGATGTCTTTCCGACGTAAACGCCTGTATTATCATATTTTAGACGCCTGCCCTTTTTTGTCCACCTTTTAACTTTAACTCACTGTCTATCCATTATATTCACTTCTCATTTAAATCCTAGTTATTCAGTTCAGACACACATCAACTGCCATCTGTGTCATATTTGTTTATTCATCGTACCCACACCTCTTTAAAAATAAGTTTGGGAAGTACAGTATCCGATCAAGAGTACTCGTAAATCTCTGTATAATGCGAAACTGACCATTAGAGGCGGACACACCGATATAAAGATAGGCCGAGAGTACTACCAATAGAGAAGCAGTAACAGCAAATCGGTTGATCAGGAGAGCTCAGTAACTTGAGTGTTGGATGGGAACTGAGTAAAAAATTCATCAGGGCCATTTAAAGTCTTCTATTAATGCTATCCATTCGACCGTTGGTGACGTCATTGTGAAGGGGAAACACGAAGGAACAACTTCAGATAAACAAAGATCAAGCAGGCATCATGTACTGACGGGGACCGTCGAGCATTGTGGAGTATGGTTACAAAAATCAGCGGAAGAAATCACTCGTAACTTCGAAAATGCGTCCAACACTCCAGCTAGCACAATGATTGTGAGCAGGGACTTAAAAAGAATTGGGTATAATTGTCGAGAAGTTCCTGATAAGCCACTCATTTCTGTAGCCAATGGTAGGCGATGCTCGAGATGGTGTAAAGAGCGACGGCACAGGACAGTGGAGACTGGAAGCGAGTGATTTGGAGTGACGAATCGTTCTATACTCTGTGGAGCCCGATGAAATGGTTTGAATTTGGCGAATGCCTGAATAAAGTTACCCCGTCGTACCATGGGACGCATTAAACTAATGTGTACTCTGAACTGTCAACAAATTATGGTATAACATTTCAAAAATGGTTCAAATGGCTCTGAGCACTATGGGACTCAACAGCTATGGTCATCAGTCCCCTACAACTTAGAACTACTTAAACTTAACTAACCTAAGGACAGCACACAACACCCAGCCATCACGAGGCAGAGAAAATCCCTGACCCCGCCGGGAATCGAACCCGGGAACCCGGGCGTGGGAAGCGAGAACGCTACCGCACGACCACGAGATGCGGGCTATAACATTTCCAGTGTTGAGATGTATGTATGTGCACGTTCAGAAAGCCAATAAAACGATTAATAATAACGTTACCGCTCTTAAGTGTAGTGCCAACAGTGAAATACGGAGCGTGTGGTGTTAGGATACCTGAGTGTTCCGCGTGGTTAGGGAATGGACCCCTTGTTGCGCTTAAGAAAGATGGACACATTTGACAGTATTGTGTACTCCTACTACACCACTTCATACTATATAATTTGCTAATACAGCTTTCAACAAGACTATTTGCTGTTTGACTGGGCAAATGTACGAATTGTGGAGTTTTTATTGATGTGGTCTTCTGTTCGAAGACCGGTTTGATGCAGCTCTCCATGGCTCTGTATCCAGTGCGAACCTCTTCATCTCCGAATAACTACTGCAACATGCATATTTCTGGATCTGCTTACTGTATTCATCTCTTGGTCTCCCTCTACGACTTTTACCCCCCGCTCTTCCCTCCAATACTGAACTGGTGATCCCTTGATGTGTCAGAATGTGTCCTATCAACCGATCCCTCCTTTTGGTCAAGTTGTGCCACAGATTTCTTGTCTCCCCAATTCTTCATTAGTTAAGTGATCAGCCCATCTTCTTCTTCGCGGATGGATCACTTAGGGCCACGTGTAATCAACATTTGTTGGCCTTACTTTTCGCCCAGTATTCCTTCATAAGCAACGAATGGGCTAGCTTTCGTTGCGTAGACCACGGATGTCGGCTAGTTTTTCTCTCTTCTTCCTCAAAACCCCGTGTGTTTGTGATTTTTCTGATTTAATTTCTGTCATGTAGATTTGGAGACCCTAATTCTCTCAGGTCTTTTTCCGTCTGTTTGTACCAGTTCGGTCTTGTAATTTTGTTCTTTAAAAATGTATGGATTTTGTGGGTTAACCTGTTTGAGTCCATTCTTTCTAAATTCCCCATGAATTGAATCTCATGCGCATTGTGTCTGTTATTTTGAAGATATTTTTATACATTTGTGCATTGGCTTTTGGATAATTCACACCATCTTTAGTTCTTGGTCCTAGGATTTTCCTCATTATTTTACGTTCTTTCACTTCTAATTCCCCTTTTAGTGTTCTGTGTTGAAGATTCAGTGTCTCAGATGCGCAGAGAGCTTCGGGTTTAATTATGATTGTGTAGTGTCACATTTTGCAGTTCCACGAGAGACTCTTTTTGTTGTAAACGTTTTTTGTTAACTGAATCGCCGTCTCCATTTTCTGGACTCTTGATCTGACAGATTTCTTTTCATTACAATTTTCTGCAATCCATTCACCTAAATATTTAAGTTCTTTTACTCGAGAGATATAGTTATTACCAATTTTGAGATCAGAAGGTGCATCTTTGATGTCAGTCATAAATTTTGTTTTTTCAAATGAAATTTCTATTCCTATTTTCGCTGCATTCTTCTGTGGTACCACATTTGGAGTGCTTCTATTCTCTTTTTATCTAAACTGTTTGTCGTCCATGTTTCACTTCCATACATGGCAACTCTCCAGACAAATACCTTAGGAAAAAGACATCCTAACATTTAAATCTGTATTAAATGTTAACAAATTTCTGTTCTTCAGAAATGCTTTTCTTGCCTTTCCCAGTCTACATTTTGTATCTTCCCTAGTTTGACCATCATCAGTTATTTTGCTGCCAAACAGCAAAACTCATCTACCACTTATTCTCATTTCGTAATCTAATTCTCTCAGCATCACCTGATTTAATTCGACTACATTCCATGATCCTTGTTTTGCTTTGTTGATATTCATCTTGTTTCCTCCTTTCAAGACACTGTTCATTCCCCTCAACTGATCTACCAAGTCCTTTGCAGCCTCTGACAGAATTACAAATGGTTCAAATGGCTCTGAGCACTATGAGACTCAACATCTGAGGTCATCAGTCCCCTAGAACTTAGAACTACTGATATGTTAGCACAGCTACATGTAAGAGCTAGCAGAATAAATTCTATGACTTGTTCGACATGTATAATGTACCTATGTCAATATCTATCAACGGTGAAGGTTTTCTTCGCCTACTGCATTCATTAATCATTGAAGTTGGTGGGTTGACCCTTGTTCTTTTTAGATAAATATCCTACTTGGCTGGGAGTGGAACACGAGCTGAAATTCCTTTTTTTAAAAAATTACTTTTTATTCGCTGCCCCTAAATGTAGAGTGGCGTAATGACCCACTCAATGGACAGGGACTTTTCAGCCAAACACCAGGGCAGAGGGGTGGGGCGATAGTCAGGTTGGAATCCCACCTAAGTAGGCGGCGCCTCCAGACACGTCTTCGTGACTTATTGACTGGGTGGAATTATCTTGTCATGAGTTCTGCTTCGAAATGAACTCCGATGATCTGTGAAGACGCATCTGGAGACATTCCGGACAGTGGAGGGATACTAACCTGATTGTTGCTAGTGTTGTGAGACGACAACTAGAAGCGATGTTCTTGGATCTCATTTCTTTTTGTAGCAGGACTATTTGGTTGTCATCTGTGGCACCCTTACAGCATACTGGTATGTCGGCGATATTCTACGCCCTGTTTTGTTGCTCTTCAACGCAAGCCATCCTGAGCATACATTTCAACAAGATAATGCCTGCCTGCACACGGCGAGAGTTTTCACTGCTTGTCACCGAGCGGGGTGGCGCAGTGGTTAACACACTGGTCTCGCATCCAGGAGGACGACGATTGAAACCTGCGTCCGGCCATCCTGATTTAGATATACGCTAAATCGCTTCAGGCAAATGCCGGGATGGTTCCTTTGAAAGGGCACGACCGACTTCCTTCCCTACTCCGATGGGACCGATGATCTCGCTGTTTGTTCCCCTCCCCCAAATACACCAACTAACCACTGCTTTTCTTTGTGCTTGTCAAACCCTACCTTGGCCAGCAACGTTACGGGATGTCTCCCCAATTGAGAACGTTTTGAGCATTGTGTTCAACGACCTCCAATGAGCTCGGGATTTTGACGACCTAAGGCACTAATTGGGCCGAATTTCGGTCCCGGCGGAGGTCCGAGTCCTCCCTCGGGCATGGGTGTGTGTGTTTGTCCTTGGCATAATTTAGGCTAAGTAGTGTGTAAGCTTAGGGGCTGATGACCTTAGCAGTTAAGTCCCATACGATTCCACACAGATTTGAACATTTTTGGACCGAATTTAGCACTGTATCCTTCAGGAGGACAGTCAATGACTCTATCAATCAATGCCTAGCCGAATAACAGCTTGAGTAAGGGCCACAAGTGGACCAGCGAGTTATCGACTTGTTCAGTTTGTGAAGCTCTTTATCTTGAATAAACCACCCAATTTTACTGAAATTGTAATCAACTGATTATCTATACATGTACATCATATCTATCAGTTTCTGTCTCATAATGATAATTCCTTCGTGGTGCATCGTTTTTTTTTTGTCTTGGAATGTATTTTGAAATCTATACAGTTTTATTAACGAAATACTACTGGCATATGATGCTATGATTTTTCCTGACGTCAGGTTGTTCAGCCTTTGAACTGAAGGAACATACACATAATGTACCTGGAACTTAGGAAAATGCTGAGAAAATCTTTGCTTTCAAAATGAGACATAACCTATTAGGAAATATACATACAAAAGGTAAACTGCATCCTTTTCCTTTTGGTCTGTGTATCTTACGCCTTGGTGCAGCAGAAATCTGGGTTTATTCTTTAGTTTTTTTGTTAAGATTTTTATCAAGAACGTCAGATTTAAATTCACTATTTGCAGGTATTGTGTTTACTGGGTTAAGTTCGTCGTCGTAGTCTTCTTGGGACACGAGAATGGAAATGAGACGTTGAATCATTAGGTGGAATGATAAATGTTTGTAAAGTGTAGTGTGAAGTGAGGAAGCTGGGATGGATGGACCGGCCCATTTGTTGATACCGTTGCTGTAGAATGTTTGGCTTTGTTGACGGAATCGCAACCTGACCTCTGCTTACATCGCTTCATCAGCGTCAATATGAAGTCCTCGAAGGCATTCTTTAAGTTCTGGAAAGAGGTGAAAATCGGATGAGGCCAAATTGGGACTGTACGTAGAATGATCAATGATAATGAACCCAAGGCGTCGCATTGTTACAGATGTCACAGCACTCGTGTGTGGTCTTGCAGTGTCATGCTGAAAGAAAGGGTGCTCCATGTGAGGAAGAAATCTTCGATTTCGAAACTCGATTACAGCACGCTGTTTCTCAAGCACCGATATAGTTATGTTACACACTGCCGTGTTACACGCTATTATTCGGAGCCCTCTAGGGCAAGGGGCTGCAGATATTTAGTCATAAGGAACGAGGATATGGAATGTTAATAACGTTACTTTTCACATGAAAAATTCGGAGGCATTACTTTTCAGCACGCCTTCGTAACAATTCCACAGATAAAATAGTCAACAGATATAACTTTTATAGTTGAAGACGAATAGCAATAGACTAAGCTGGTTGACACGTGTTCATCTTTGCTCATGTGCCATCTTTGGAATCTGTTTTTGATGACCAGATTCGCCACATTTCGCACCGACGAACTTGGCTTCCTGACATGACTTTGCAACGTGTCGTAAATCACAGCATTTGTGGCATTTTGATATAATAATATAGTCTTTTACAGAGACAACTGTGCTCAATGTGTACCAGTTGTGTTGTTAGCAATAGCTGTATTATTCTTGCACTTACTTTAAAAACCTGATGAACGAAAATTATCCCTCTGGGGCCTGATTTAAAATTATTTCGGACTTCAGTTTAAAATTCCTGTTTGATTAGATTATTATCTCTGTTTTAATCATAAATCCCCTCAGCTGCATGTCAAATGAAATATCGTGCCAGTAGTCTTTTCATTCTGGGCAGTTCACGAGATATTATGATTTTCTTCTTTTCTTCTAGTAAATTTATGTCGGTCTTCCTCAGTTTCAGAGTGTTATCATCAATACACCACCGGCAGTTCGAATGTTTCGTATCTTCAGACGTCTTTTATTGGGCCTAAAATATTTGTCAATCATTCTATTGTTGGTTCGGCATCATTTTCGAACTTGAATCGAAAGAAAAGTGTGCTTGGTTGCGATCTTTATATTGGCACTTGCGCTAAACTTCGCCTTAGGTAGCTGTGGAAAAACGAAAATTTGGAACAATTTGACTGAGAGGAGGCATCAACACATAGGATACACGGTAAGCCATCAAGGAATAGTCTATTTGCTAATGGAGGGATGCGTGAGGGGTAAGGTTGTAGTAGCTGTGCAGAGATGATGGTGCTTGCGCGGGACGGATTAGCGTTGAATGCTGGATCATACTGTCTTCGGACCACAACAACAGATGACGGTGAAAATGCTGGTGTTTATTTAACTGAGTTAAACAGTTTTTAAAAAAAATTCTTTGTGGGGGATCAATTACAGTATACTTTTTGTTGCGGAACATTTACAGCATATTTCTGTTTGGCGAAAGAACACGCGAAGTAACTTCTTGCATGAACGACGTAGGAAATTTTCCCCTCTGCCAGCAGATCAGACACTGTCACCTTAAACATATACATCTAAATGTAGACGAAAGAACCTATAACTCCTGGCCTGCTCCCCTGTTCTCGGTGAAGCATAGCTCACCTGTTAGGTAGTCTAGGGGTAGTGGTTTACCTGGGGAAGTTTCCCATTATGTCAGATATTCTTCGTTCAACCTCTGATTCATGCACACAACCGCTGTGGATCATTCCACGCCGGCGAGCTATTTCAGTACCAACCGGGGTATCGTCGATTAGCCCAACAAGACAGTGTCTTGTGTAATAGCAAGAAAGATGGAATGAGTGTCGTATGCCATGGAATCAAAGATGCACTTGAATATGAATTTTGGAAGTGGAGTAATCTCACTTCAGTGCTTATAGGAATTTAAAAAAGACGATGTTTTGATGTTACATATAGAGCAAAAGTCTCCGTTTAGGCTCTTCAGTGAGAGGATCTTACTGGGGGCAGTTTTTTAACATAAGTGTGGCGACAGGAAGGGCATCTGGCGGCCCTCTACCACTAAAATTGTCAAAGTACTTTAGACGTTGAGATTCAGTCAGTTCCACAAGAAAGTGTACACCGCTATCTGTCCGAAATAAAAGACACTTATAAATATATGTTTACATGAAAATACATGTTATTACTAACTGCACAGTTTCCTAATAGTTAATCCAGTCACCGCCATTATCGATTATAGCTTGGCAGCATTTTCGCATGCTTTTCACGAGATTTTCTGCATATTCTCTCGGTAACGCCCTGGTTTTAGATGACAACTGCTTTCCTTTAAGCTTCATCTTAATACACGGCCATACATTTTCCATCGTATTTGCATCCCGAGGCATTGCAAGCCAATTTGCCGTTGACAGACCATTGTCTTGACCCACTTCGCAGCTAATGTCTTTGACTTTCCAAGAATTTTAGCAGCAGCTCCACATAAAAGCTTTGGTCTCTTTGGATGGTTTACAAGGAACACTGCATCGCGACGCTTCAGAAATGTTGCACTCATTTTAAACTGCAACGGACAAAAAACTCTCACACTGTTTACCTATACATTGTGCAAAAGCATTTTGAGTACAGATTTGAGACCACTAACAGAGATGTCGCTGGGGACGTTACATTTAAAATTATGGTGTACACTTTTTTGTGAACCAGACTACTGGTTTGTTTTTCAAAATTTAAATTACTGTGTAGTAGAATCAGTAAATTGTGACGATTATTGACTGTCACTCTGTCATTTTACACATTTTTTAGAAAAGAAAAATCTATGGCACAGTGACGATTTTAAAAAAAGGCATTTAGCTGCCCCAAAGAAAATAAGACGACAAAATTTATTCTCTGTGAGAAGTACGTTTCAGTTGAGGGAACTTGTTATCTGAATTCCAAATGGTGAAAGCATTACTGTAGAATGTTTGTGGTCTTTAATTAATCTGATATGTCATCAGCGAGGAAGTCTAGTTAATTTCTCGTTTGTTACTAGTTTATTTCTCGTTTATCACTGTTTATTTTAAGACAGTAGATGTGGCAGCTGATTCGCATACCACAGAGAGGCATGCAATATTTCTATGTAATTACCATTCATGTACGCTTGAATAATATTTTATTGGGATTATATGTGTGACCTAGGACGACTTTAACAACTCTCTTATGCATAGTAACTGAATTTGAGCTTGTTTAAAGCTGAATCTGTTTGTTGTTTGTTACATACTTACCTTGGCATTCTGTTATAGAGTAATGTATCAATAAGTGTCTTTTAAGTATGATTTATGCTTCGAAGATACAATAAACATATTCGGACAACAGTTTATCTGCAACGAAGTGGTTATTTACGTTTCTAAAATGACTGTAACTAAACACTGAATACGATGTTAAACATTTGTTTCTAAAGAACATGTCAATTTCGAGTATACTGCGCTTATCTTCAGAGCTCTATAACATTCATGTTTATTAAAATTTAACCGCTGGCTACGTTATATTATCAGTGTGGAATACTCAATAATCTATATCATAATTCTTGCAATAATTAACAAAAACAATTGTTTCAGAAATGCACAGATGACTATGTAAATTTCTCTTAAAAATGACAAATTACAAGATTAGCTATTTTTTGACAAATATCTGGCGCTGCAGCATACCAGGAGTTGAGTATCCAAACCCCTTCCTATCCCCCATCCCTCCCCTCTCCACCTCCACACCCCCACTCTTAGCCCTTCTTTCTCCTACCCTGCACCCTCAACAATATCTAATCGCATTGGCGGGCTCTTGCTCTTACGCTGGGAGCAGGTTCAATAAAAACTCGCTTATTAATAAAGCTTAATTTAGGGCACCGTAATCTGAAGTAGTTTGCTACTTATTTACCTTGGCATCTCCTATCCTCTGATGAATCATTGATGATTGTTGATCGTAATTTGCTTGTTACCTGTTGTTAACACACTGGAAGAAATGTTTATTCCATGACATCGCAGATTGATCAGTCGCGAGCACTGTATCACTGAAACCTGTTTCAAGAGTTAGTTTCCACTGAGAACTTTCACTTAATCCGATGATCTTCAAGAAATTAAGCTTTTGTAGAGAAACTTTATCAACATGAGTGCAAGTGAAGCTTTGTGGTCACTTATCCAGTTTGGAACATTTAGCATGGAAAGAGACTGACAGTTTTGTCCTCACAGAAGGGTGCGATGGACAAATATGGAGACAAACACTGTTGGTAAGTACGAGTACATTCAAGAGACAAAATACACAAAACATCTGTTGAAACTGTTCAAGAGCGTTCAAGGGTTACTCTTCAATAAACTTTTTAATAAAAAATTAGGAACTTAAATAATACCTTAGATATATTTTGTGAAGCGATGTTCAAAACTGATCTGCGGAAAATTTGTACTTCTGCATTAGTTCTGCCGGAATGGAGCTCGCAGATGCGTCAACTTCCGTTGTGCAGAGATAGAACTCAGTGTGTTGAATCTCACTAATGTTTGTGACAGCTGCCTAATAGTCTTCTATTTGCTGGAACGGGGACATCTAACTGAAGCGTAGGATGAAGACGGTTCTATAGAAGAAGTAGATCACAGTGAATGTCAACGGCCTTGCCGCTGTGGCAACACCGGTGCCCATCAGATTACCGAAGTTGACCGCTGTCGGGATGGGCTAACACTTGGATGGGTGACCATTCGGTCTGTCGAGCGCTGTTTGCAAGCGGGGTGCACTCCTTGTGAGGCAAACTGAGGAGCTACTTGATTGAGAAGTAGCGGCTCCGGTCTCGTAAACTGACATAGGGCCGGGAGAGCGGTATGCTGACCACATGCCCCTCCACATCCGCATTCAGTGACACCTGTGGGCTGAGGACGACACGGCGGCCGATCGGTACCATTGGGCCTTCATGGCCTGTTCGGGTGGAGTTTAGTTTAGTTTAGATCACAGTGAATAGAAAAATACTGATGTTCGTTCATGCACTTGTATTTTAACAACGCACACCTGGACAAATCAATCAGACATACGAAAAGTATATTTGTGACTTGTTTAGTGCCATTATCTCAAAGTTTTGTAGCCTATTGGAAGTAATCGCTATGTCCTATACTATTCTGTGAAACAATCGTTATCTGTGGGAAATTAGCGATAGGATGCGAAAATGAAGAGTGCCTGGCTACAATTTGTTTGAGAATAGAAAGTAATTATGAACCATTCACAGAAAGGAAAGCTACCAATTTGTTATTAGTTTCGGTAACGTACGATCGCAGTACCTTTCTCCGATGCCTAATGTTACTGGTTCTCTTCATTTTCCGTTTCAAGTGGCGGGAGTGATGAGCACAGAAATCGCTGTGTCATTGTGAATTTCTTAGAGTGCAGCATGACATAATTGTTTGAGACTGATCGCCAGTTGCGTCCTTCCCTTTTGATGCCCCGTTGTTGAGAGAACCAACCCTGAAGTTGACGACGTGCAAACAACTCGTAAATGACAGGATCGATAGAATAGGTAAATCAAAACTGTTTGTTCTCAGCATAATATATAGGGATCGCAAAATAAATAAATAAATAAATAAATAAAATAAAAATAAATAAAAAAATAAACAAATAAATTCAGAGAAACTGAGAAAAGGAATTTTCTCGAGTGCCATTTAGCCGTAAAGTTAATGAACTTCGACGAAAACGGCGCTGGCCAAGCAATTAAGGTACTCGGCTGAGGAGAAGAAGACCAGAGTTCGATACTTTCATGCATTCTGCAGGGTTTTCTTTTTCCTAAGTTTTTTGTACCGCATCGAAATGGTGAGGATAGGATTAAATCAGGTAAATAAATCAAAGTGCAATATAGCAAGGTAAGTATAAATTACTTAAACAACATGGGTTAGTTAAGGATTCAAATTTTAATCCTTGTTGTATGAAAGCATCTTCGAGAAACACTGCTTCGAATTCGTCACGGACTACTCACCACGTGACGCTTTGTTTACACCATAGCTTGTGACAGAATCCAAGCAGGTATGTTATTCTCGTTATCTGATAGTTCTGAATATTCAGGTGGGAGGGTTTCCATTAGAAACGGTACATGTGGCAGTCGAAAGGAGTTACCACCGCCATTAACCTACTGAGAAACTCGAGTGTACTACAGTGAATTATTGTCGCATATTCGTAGAATGAAATACGTTTTGTAGAATAATACAGTGATCCTCGGTGAGTAATGTACATTGAGGTGATAAAAATCATGAGATACCTCTTAATATCGTTTCAGACCTCCTTTTTTCTGGTTTAGCGCAGCAGCTCGACATGGCATGGACTCAACAAGCCGTTGGGAGTCCCCTGTAGAAATAAGGAGCCATGCTGCCTCTATAGCCGCCCATAATTGCTAAAGTGCTGCCGGTGCAGCATTTTCTTGCTCGAACTGACCTCTTGATTATGTCCCATACATTTTCGATAGAATTCATATGAGGCAATACGAGTGGCCAAATCATTCACTCGAATTGTCCGTAAAGTTCTTCAAACCAATCGCGAACAACTGCATCCCGGTGACACGGCGCAATGTACTCGTAATCTACAAAAATTCCATCGTTGAATGACTGAAAATGATCTCCAAGTAGCCGAACATAACCCTTTCCAATCAATGATCTGTTCGGTTGTATGAAAAGGCCCAGTCCACTCTATGTAAATACAGCCACACCATCATGGAGCCCCCACCAGCTTGCACAGTGCCTTGATGCTTCGTCGGGTCTGCGCCACACTCGAACCCTACCATCAGCTCTTACCAACTGAAATCGGGAGTCATCTGACCAGACCACGGTCTTCCAGTCGTTTAGGGTACAAGCTATACGGTCACGAACACAGGAGAGACGTTGCAGACGATGTCGTGCTGTTAGCAAAGACACCAGCGTCGGCCGTCTGCTGCCATAGCCCATTAACGCCAAATTACGCCGCGTAGTCCTAAAGGATACGTTCGTCGTACGTCCCACATTGATTTATGCGGTTATTTCACGCAGTCAACTCTACGCAAATGCCGCTGCTCTCGCTCGTTAAGTGAAGACAGTTTCATATTCTCGGCACGCTCTTGGCGCTATTGATCTCGGAATACTGAATTTCCTAACAATTTACGAAAAGGAGTCTAGCTCCAACTACCATTCCACGTTCAAACTGAGCTAATTAACGTCGTGCGACCATAATCACGTCGGAAACCTTTTCACATGAGCCACCTGAGTACAAATGACTGCCCCCGCCAATTCACTGCCCATTTACCTTGAAGGCGCGCACTACCGCCCATCTGTATATGTGCATATCGTCATCCCTTGACTTTTTGTCACCTCAGAGCGTACCTTGTGCAGTATGCAGTCAGTAGTAAATAATGTTGTTATTTATGATGTATAGTCAAGCTGTGTTACTATAACACGTTCACTTGGGCAGCGACGGTTTCATTGAAAGGCGTTAACCTTATGCGTACAAAAGCGGGAGTTATGTAAGTTTCTTTTCTCGATTTCTCAGAAATACGCGTTTGCGGGCCCTATGTATAATGCTGAAAAATGCTGATTTCAGTTATCTACCAATCACGTCAATCTGAAGTCAAGTAAACGCCATGAACTTTAGGAGTAGTTTGCACAGAAAAGGGGAGGGATAGCGAATCAGAATATCTTACAGTCCTTGATTTTAGGTGGTACACCGGCGAACTACCAAACATGAGCGGAATCGGTTGGTCGTGGTCGAGACCTACCCCTTATGAGCTGGGAGCCACACAAGTAAATATTTAGATAATTAATAAATAAAATGGCCGTAATTGAAATTAATATGTTAAGAAATTTTTAACCTGCAAACGAGATAAATGCGTGCACAAAAGCCTGCATTAATTCTGTTGCAGAACGTCGAATGGTAACTTCAAATTTACACTGTTTGCTTATTCTGAATAACAAGCAGAAGATAAATTCTGAAACGTATGCTTTTTGTGTACTTACTTATAGTTTCCCTACTACAAATGTTACAGAACGTATCAAAAGTTTGTCGGATATGTTTATCACAATGATGTGACAGATGAAGGTAATTAAGAGTGCATCCGGTGAGAGGCAGGGGAGGCCATTTGCTTGCCCTGTTTCCGTCCGTCCTCAGAAAAACAAAACCGTCACAAATTGTTATCTCATCCTACCCTACCAAAGAGACAGACGTATCCATTGAGCATCAGTATCAGAAAGCCAGAACATGTGAGGGATATGGACCAGTGGCAAGTGTGAGCAGAATAGTGAAATCTCAAAGCCGTTTCGTCATTCACCGCCAGGCTAACATGAGCTGCCACCCCCTTCCCTGCGGCTGAGATCCTGGGTACATTTTCAAGGAAACTGCTGCTAACGAAATGCCGATAGATTCAAGTCCAGAGCGTATTCAGTATATTTCACTGTCCTGTCCTTTTCTTCCAATTTTGAAGCAAACAGGAGAATGAACAGTGAGCGATAACAGATTTCAGTATTGGGAATGTTATGAATGGTTCCGACCTGTTGTGCAGGTCATCTGAAGACAATGTGTCTTATTCATCAAGATTTAGCAAACTTTCCACGTTGCACGATATCGAGCTATGATTCCTCGGAACTAACGACATCTGAAGGCTAAGGATAACTTTCCTAATTTCGAAAGCCCTTCAAAGGTAACTCAGTCCTATTCAGCACTAGTGTGTCCTAATGTTTGATGAAAAAGCAAGTGCAAACTTAATTTCTTTAACCATCTTCGTTGAGCCTTTTCCGTGTAGTACCATATCCTACGATCTTTCTGTAAACAAAACCTGAAAGTGGAGAGGCGTGGAGGAATGACCTCTATGGTGGGTGGTGGATCTGGGTTGTCAGCAGTCAGGAAGCCAATAGTTCACCACTCAGGACGGGGCTGCGGTGGAGCATCGGATGGATGCCTGCTTGTTGACCGATGTAATGACATGAAATAAGCATTTTATTTCACAGCAACTGTCGCGACGATGCTGTGAGGTACCAACACCCCCATGTCGCAAGCAGTGCCCGTTCGGTGAACTGGTGCAGCCATTAGCAAGTAGCCTGTTGTCACGACAGCTGGTGGCATCGCTAGGCCGATGAAATGGTAACGATATAGCTATTCGGCAAAGGGGCTATCGCAAGTAGCGGGCAGCAGCTGCAGCCCGCCCACGGCTACAAGAGGCAGAGGCTGATGGGGCAGCAATTTAACTGTAGCGTACCTCTTCATTATTTAACTCACATTTCCGGAAAATAGCGTAAAGCTTAGTTGTTGTTTCAGAAACTTTACACTGTTGTTTTCGTTTACACACAGTTGCGTATAGGCCAAATTTGTGGAATCATATTTTCGTATTTATCTGTAATTTAACTGACTTATTCTCAATAAACTATTACGTTTATCATGAGTGAAAAGTATTTGCCGTAGAATTGTTAGCTCGGGGCTTTGGTGTGACGGGTGCTGTAGTTTTTTCCATGTGGGTGACTGTAGTGGCTTGGGAATAGGGGAAGTAAATGAGAGTCATCAATGGTTTTATAGGATATGTAGTAGAGACAGGAAGATACTAGAACAGTAGGGGAGAATTGCCGCCCTTCAGGTTGAGTTAGGCAAGGCCAGGGGAGATCTTGACAGGTTAAGGAGGGAGAAGGGTAAAGAGAGGTGGGAAGTGGCAACAGGCAACAGGAGGAACAGACCTAGAACTTTGTCTGACAGCTTCGTGGTGAATGTGGAAAATAGATTTGACCTGTTGCTTCAGTTAGAAGCTGGTGAGCCTCAAGCAGTTGCAGGTGTAGACAGTGCACAACAAACTTTCAGCAGCAAATTGAAAAGTAAGAAAAGGGGGAATTCAGTTAACAGAAAGAAAATGTTGTTGTTAGGTAGTTGCCATGGAAGAGGTGTTGGCCAACTTTTGCAGGATGAACTAGGATCAGAATATCAGGTCACCAATTTTTTGAAACTTATTGCTGATCTGGAGCAGGTGACAGAGGATTTAGGATCACTTTGCAAAGATTTCAGTAAGGAGGACACCGTGGTTATAGTGGGTGGGCCACGTAAAAGTTTGACAGAGATCCTGGGTACAATCTAGAGTGTGATCTGGCAAAGGTTGCATCAGCATCGAATCATACTAGTGTTGAGTTTGTATCTGTTCTTGGGCGCCATGACCAACATCATTTGAACTCTTCTGTCAAGAGGGTTAATTTGGAGTTAGAACGGTTGCTAATGTAGGTTGCAGGGTCACACATTGTTGTGGTTCCTTTTGATTCTCTCAGCAGGTGGGATTATACTAGGCATGGCTTTCACCTCAACAGGAAAGGGAAGCGTAAACTGGCTGGGAAAATAGCAGGAAAGTTAAAGGGGGGAGACACTGTCATGAGTGATAAAATACCAGTGGTTATAGGTTTCAGAAAAGACTCTTTTTTAGGGTAGGGAGGACAGAAAGAAACCAAATTTTAAGAGAGTTTAGGACTGAGACATACTTTCAGTTTGAGGAAGAAACCAAAAAATATAATTCTAGCTTATTACATCAGCATAAACAGCTATTGGTTAAGAATTTTCAACAGTCAGCAGATATTTCAACACTACCCAATTTTAACTCACTCAACGTGAAATGTGAGCAATCTTTATTGCATCAAAATATTCGAGTTCTGAGAAATAAAATTAATGAATTAATTATCTGCATAGATGAATTTGAGTCCCAAACCCAGCTGACATAATCTGCCTCTCTGAACATCATGTGACCATTGGTATAGAACTTTTAAGTGTTACAGGGTTTAGGTTAGCATCTCACTTTTGTAGAGCAGAAATGGAGAAAGGAGGAGTTTCCAGAATGAGATTTTCACTCTACAGCGGAGTGTGCGCTGATATGAAACTTCCTGGCAGATTGAAACTGTGTGCCCAATCGAGACTCGAACTCGGGACCTTTGCCTCTCGTGGGCATGTGCTCTACCATCTGAGCTACCGAAGCACGACTCATGCCCGGTCTCACAGCTTTACTTCTGCCAGTATCTCGTCTCCTACCTTCCAAACTTTACAGAAGCTCTCCTGCGAACCTTGCAGAACTAGCACTCCTGAAAGAAAGGATATTGCGGAGACATGGCTTAGCCACAGCCTGGGGGATGTTTCCAGAATGAGATTTTCACTCTACAGCGGAGTGTGCGCTGATATGAAACTTCCTGGCAGATTAAAACTGTGTGCCCGACCGAGACCGGACCTCGGGACCTTTGCCTTTCGCGGGCAAGTGCTCTACCATCTGAGCTACCGAAGCACAGTCTCGGTCGGGCACACAGTTTTAATCTGCCAGGAAGTTTCATATCAGCGCACACTCCGCTGCAGAGTGAAAATCTCATTCTGGAAACATCCCCCAGGCTGTGGCTAAGCCATGTCTCCGCAATATCCTTTCTTTCAGGAGTGCTAGTTCTGCAGGGTTCGCAGGAGAGCTTCTGTAAAGTTTGGAGGGTAGGAGACGAAATACTGGCAGAAGTAAAGCTGTGAGACCGGGCGTGAGTCATGCTTTGGCAGCTCAGATGGTAGAGCACTTGCCCGCAAAAGGCAAAGGTCCCGAGTTTGAGTCTCGGTCGGGCACACAGTTTTAATCTGCCAGGAAGTTTCATATCAGCGCACACTCCGCTGCAGAGTGAAAATCTCATTCTGGAAACATCCCCCAGGCTGTGGCTAAGCCATGTCTCCGCAATATCCTTTCTTTCAGGAGTGCTAGTTCTGCAAGGTTCGCAGGAGAGCTTCTGTAAAGTTTGGAAGGTAGGAGACAAGATACTGGCAGAAGTAAAGCTATGAGACCGGGTGTGAGTCGTGCTCCGGTAGCTCAGATGGTAGAGCACTTGCCCGCAAAAGGCAAAGGTCCCGAGTTCGAGTCTCGGTCGGGCACACAGTTTTAATCTGTCAGGAAGTTTCAAAGGAGGAGTTGCCACATTCATCAGGAACTGTCATAAATTTAAGAACATAGACATTCATAAATTTGGCTAGAACAGTATATGGAAGCATGTGCAACAGAAGTAGAATTTCGGAAAAAAACCCTCCATAATATTAAGTGTATATCGAGCACATGCAGGTAAATTTAATCTGGTCATAAACTGCCTTGAAGCTGTACTGGCCCATTTAACAACCAAAAACAAAGAAATCGTGGTTTCTGGTGACTTCAGTGTAGATTTCCTTAAAGACTCTCCCAATAAGAACTTATTTGAGTTAGTAACACTACCATTCAACTTAATTCCCACTGTAAAGTTCCCCAATAGGGTAGCCAATTGCTCACAGCCAGCCATTGATAATATCTTCATAGAAGAGTCCAATGAACAAAATTATATTACAAAACCAATAGTCAATGGCCTCCCAAACCATGACATGCAGTTCCTTCTGTTAAATGTTAATACTGAACAGGATATAACATCTGTAAAATCTGACCTCAAGAGGGTAATCAATAAGTCAAAAATGGATTATTTTAGGACACTCCTCAGAGACATTCACTGGACTGATGTTTACAGTGCTCTAGGCATGAATGAAAAATATAACACTTTTGCTAATAAGGTGCTTACCTTATTTGAACACTGCTTTCCCTCAAAACTAACAAAGTTTAGAACAAAGACTACAAAGAAGCAATGGATTACTCAAGGAGGTATCTTGTAAAACAAAAAGGAAACTGTATCTGTTAATCCGAAACAGTTCTGATGTTGATTAGCACATTACAAGAAATACTGCAAAATATTAAAGACTGTAATACGAACATCAAAGCAAATATATTGCAAGGAAAAGATAGTCAAATAACAAAATAAAGGCAATATGGGATATAGTGAAGGAGGAGACCAGTAGAACCAGACATGAAGGGGGACAAATAGCATTAAAAGTAAATGATTCTTTGGTGACAGATGTGTATAGTGTTGCAGAAGTTTTTAACAAACATTTTATAACTGTTACTGAAAAGATGGGGTTATCAGGTTCTGTAGATGCTACTATGGAATACCTCAGACCAGACATTTCAAGTAACTTCCGTAATATGAATTGGACCCTCACTACCCCAGCGGAAATAATGTCCACCATAAAATCTTTAAAATCAAAAACATCTAGTGGGTATGATAAAATATCAACATAGTTAATTAAAGAATGTGATTGTGAGTTAAGCAACATATTAAGCTATCAGTGTAACCAGTCGTTTATCAGTGGAATATTTCCTGAATGGTTTAATATGCTGAAGTTAAGCCGCTGTTTCAGAAGGGAGGGAAAAAAAGCATCAATTTTCTGTCTAATTTCACTTTTGCCAGCATTCTCAAAAATTTTAGAAAAAGTAATGTACAGTCAACTTTATAGCCATATTATCTCAAATAACATACTCTCAAAGTCGCAGTTCGGATTTCTAAAGGGTTCTGACATTGAGAAGGCTATCTACGCTTACAGTGAAAATGTGCTTAATTCGTTAGACAAAAAATGCAGTCAACTGGTATATTTTGTGATCTGTCAAAGGCATTTGACTGTGTAAATCACAATACCCTTTTAAGTAAATTAGAATATTATAGTGGAACAGGAAATGCTGCAAAATGGTTCAAATCTTATATCTCTGGTAGGAAACAAAGGGTGTTATTAGGAAAGAGACATGTATTAAGCTATCAGGCATCATGAAACTGGGAACTAATTACATATGGGGTCCCACAAGGTTCCATTTTAGGGCCCTTACTTTTTCTTGCGTGTATGAATGACCATTCATCAGTGACATTACTAGATGCCAAGTTTGTTTTGTTTGCCGATGATACAAACATTGCAATAAATAGAAAATCAAGTGTAGTCTTAGAAAGATCGGCTAGTAAAATATTTGTGGACATTAATCACTGGTTCCTAACCAATTCTTTGTCACTAACATTCGAAAAAACACGCTGCATGCAGTTCAGAATTAGTAAGGGGTGTCCCACGAGTATATGCCTAACATACGATGACAAACAGATGGAAGAAGTGGACAGTGTTAAATTCTTGGGATTACAGCTTGATAATAAATTAAACGGGGAGGAGCACACCACAGAACTGCTTAAGTGTTTTAAAAAATCTCTATTTGCAATGCGAATTGTGTCAGACATAGGGGATATAAATCTGGCATACTATGCTTACTTTCATTCCATAATGTCATATGAGATTTTTTTGGGGTAATTCATCAAGCTAAGCTAAGGTTTCCCTGGCACAGAAACGTGCAGTAAGAGTTATAAGTGGTGTGAACTCAAGAACATCCTGAAGCCTGTTTAGGGAACTAGGGATAGTAACTACTGCTTCCTTAATGAAATTTGTCATTAAAAATATATAACTTTTTCAAACCAACAGCTCAATTCATGGAATCAATACTAGGAATAAGAATAATCTTCACAAGGATTTAAAGTCACTTACTCTTGTACAAAAAGATGTGCATTATTCAGCTGCACACATTTTCAATAACTTGCTTGCCAGCAGCCATAAAAAGCTTAGCAACCAATGAAGTTCAGTTTAAGAGAAGCCTAAAGGATTTATTGGTGGCCAACTCCTTCTACTCCATTGATGAATTTCTCAGTAGAACCAATTGATTTGTATATATATACGTGTATATAAGTGCAATCTAACTTCTGCACCATTTGAGTGCAGCAATGTGTTCATTGTAAATAAGTATTGTAGTAGTTCTATTATATGTTTATTACATTATAAATAAATTTTTTTATTTTAAATTCGGTGCATTAGTGTTTGTAAATGATTCTTTCATATAGTGTTCATTAAAAAAAATAACGATCATTCCACTTGGGACCTGTGGAAGGTACATTAGCTTATTTGTTTTTAAGTTGTAAATATTTCTCATGTATTATTGTTTTTCTGACATGTTCTACATCCTGGAGGACCTCCTCACTACTGATCAATTGGAATGAAAGTATATCTAATCTAATCTCATGTCGACTCTAAGACCAGTGTACACCTCCCCTCGAAGCCGGTGGTTGTGAAACTGCATCCACCTGTCTATAAATGAGGACTATTTGTACCCGTTTGGCTCATCCCTGTTTTGCCAAGGCATCGATTCCTATTATGTAATTCACAACAGAGTCGCAGCTCGGACGTGTAGCAACCGGATCACCAATGCCTTAGAAACCTTTGCCTTTCCGTTGTTTACGACTGCAGTCGTCCTGCTGGGACAAGCTGTGTGGTGACTAGCTGGACACTGTGGAGACAGTTTGTTGTATTAGCAGGTCGCTCCTGAAGTAAGATTTCGGCCGGCGTGGTCTGACCCGCTTCCGCGAGTCTCTTGCATTAACAATGGCAGAGTCTTTATTTTATCCAGCCAAATAAAATAGTTGCGACGGAACAAAACTAAGCAAAGTCGAACACAGAGACAAACCCCTCGTATATCATTTTTATGTCACCCTGTAACACGTCGAGCCTTCAGAGGCTTGCCATGTCACGAGACACGCGAGTGGCCGGTTGCGCAAAGCCAAACAAAGAAAGTGATAACGTTCGTATCGATATGTACTGGGCAACTTGGGGGGCTCTTTGACACGCCGCCAGAGCGCCTGTTGCTGACGGTCGGTGGGGGGAAACCACGCAAGCAAAGCGCGAAAGAGGAGAGGAGGGCTTGGACAGTATAGAGACGAGTCTGCTAGCAGCCAGAAATACATGAAGGTGGCCACCGACAGTAGGGAGTGTTGATTTTAGAAGGCGGCTGCTTCTCCTGTTTGGAGGTGGCCATGTCATGGGTAGCCACCTGTAACGTCGTCGCTTCTTTTTGGGCCATCTCCATGGCTGTTAAGGAACATTCGAATGGAACATTCGATGTGGTGGAGCCAGGTTTCAATTTTGCCGGAAAGGTACTTCAGCGAGGATTACGTATTGTGAGGCTGTGTGGGAGTTATCACCTTAATATAACAAAGATAATGACGAGTTCCCGTCTGTCATATTTCATTTTAGTGGGGGAATTAAGTGAATGAAGTTAACGGCGAGATTCAATGTTGACAGTACTCACGGAAGTTCATCTGCATCACCAGTGAGTGACCTTGAAACTTCCTGGCAGACTGAAACTGTGTGTCGGACTGAGATTCGAACTCGGCACGTTTGCCTTCTGCGGGCAAGTGCTCTACCGACTGAACTACCCAAGCGCGACTCACGACTCGCCCTCACAGCTTTACTTACACCAGTTCCGCGTCTCCTACCTTTAGACTTACGGAAGCTCTCCTGCGAAACTTGCAAGATTAGCACCCCTGGATCTGGTAACTTTAACTACTCACTGTCTGGATGGCATCCTACTACTCAAGTTATTTGATAAATCATTTACGTTCTTAAATGGTAAATGGAAAGGGCCGGGGGAGTGGGCCGAATTGGTACCTTATTTTAGATTACATTTATTTATTTAAGATGCTGTGAGACCTCTGAAACCTAGTTGTATTCTACCCATGTAAATTGGTGGGGACGGCCTCTGGCCCCCGATGCCAAATGTAAATACCGATTTCTGATCAAGTTTTGAGGCCGAGCCTTCGCGTTCTTCATCGGTAAATCCTATCTGTTTTGGGGACATTTAAATAATTCTATGTCATTGCTACTTACTGACGTCTCTGTACTGTCTTGTATTACTCATGGCTTAAAATAATTATGACAAGTGTTCTAATCTGTTGAATGCATTTAAATAATTGATTATACTGTTCCTGATTGGCACCTTTGTAATATTTGGGTTTTCCTGGCGTTAGAGCGCAGTAATTGTATTACGTAATAAAGACGTCCACGTTACCATTGTGTGCTTGACGTTTTATAGCACTGAAAGAAAATGCTTATTTTTTGCTGAGTTTGGACCCAGTAATTCTCCACTCCTAGACCTGCGAATCCTACATCGTTTCAGAAAGGGTCGAGCAGGAATTAATGAGCAATCAAAGTGGTAATAGATTCAGTAACGTTTGGTAACCAGCAACCCGCAGATGTATATGCGATTTCCTTATTACTTTCACTTCAAGTTACATGAAAATTTAAATGCTATTTAAACCATCAACGAAATTTCCGAGAGATAAAAACACGATAAACAATCGCAACATACTGAGGAACCGAAATCTGGGAACAGTGTAAGGGCGGCCACAAGCACACAAGAGAAAATTCCTCTGATTACTGGAATCGAAGGGGTACATTTTTTAGGTTAGTCAGATTGCAGACAGAGAGCACTGAAATAAATTTGAGCAGTACAAGACATAATATATAATACAAGACGTAATACATGTAACAGTTTCCAGAAAAATAAAATTAATTTGTTTTATCAGAACATTAGAGGATTGAAAAACAAAGTAGAAGAGCTTATTCTGTTCCTAGAAGAAGTGGAAGATTCTAAAGGGATAGAAGCCGATAGTCTCTCTGAACACCATGTAGCCATAGGGATGGAGAAGTGGATATTATAGACTTGCATCATTCTCTCCTAGGGTTAACATGGAAAAAGGAGGAGTTGCAACATGTGTAAAAACTGGACAGAATGTCAAAAATATTGAAGTAATTAGTTTTTGTGTTGATCAGAAGCTAGAAGCATGTGCTTGTGAATTGTTAGTGCAGAATAATTCTCTGATCATTGTTAACAGTCTACAAATCCACTCTAGGAAACTTTCAGCTATTTATGAGAAATCTATACGCAGTATTGATTTACTTATCAGATAAGAAGGAACAGTTAGTAGTTTATGGAGATATCAACGTAGATTTCTTAAAAGATACAGAGAGGAAAAATGAACTAGAGTTGTTATTTAGGTGTTGCAATCTGATTTCATTAGTCAGTTTTCCAACTCTTGTGTAACAAAATAGTAGGAATCTGAATGATAACATTTTTATAGACAGTTCTCAGGCTGAAACAATTAATGTGTACCCAACTGCAAATGGAGTACCTGATCACAGTGCACAATTAATGGAAATAAACATTATGACACCTTACACTCCGGAGGCTGGTTCGTACAGAGCAGTGATGCTTGTTAATGAGAAAGGATACAATGTTTTAAGAATAAGCTAAAAGTGCTGGTATGGGATGAGGTATATCTAAAAAGAGCTGCTAATGTCAAATCCAATTTCTTCCATGATAAATTGGTGTCAATACCCGAAAGCTGCTTTCCTAAAAAAATATCCAGAAGATTCATAAAAAAAGTATGCCTTGAATAACTATGGGAATTAAAATCTCATGCAAGAAGAAGAGGGAAATTTATATAAAGGGTAGAGTAAGTCAACATTTGAAAGTAATTCCATAATATAAAAAGGATAGTAGTACTTAAAGGAAAGTCATGAAAATGTCCAAAATATGGATGTCCTGACAGAAATAAATACTGCAGATAAGATTAACATGATATGGACGTTGTTAAACGGGAGACAGGACAGCCAGTCAGTATGCAAGATTCCATAACAATTATGACAATGTTGTGACTGGTAATTCACAAGTTGCAAGTACTTTTAACAATCACTTTCTAAATGTAGAAGAAAATTCAGGATTAAATGGTTCAGTTGAAGAAGCAAGAGAGTATATTAAAAATGTCATTCACAAAACTTTAAGCAACTAGAAGCAGCACCGACATCCTTCACTGAAATTAATACCATTATAAAAACTATAAAAAACAAAAGCTCATGTTGGTTGATGGAACTTCGAACAAAGTTTGAAAAGTTGTTCCAAGTTAATACGTAATGTCCTTAAAGATATATGCAATGCGTCACTGACATAGGGAATTTTTCCAGATAGGTTAAAGTATGCAATTATTAAACCACTTCGTAAGAATGTGACAAGACATACTTGAACAATTATCGCCCAGTTTACAAAATATTTGAGAAAGTAATGTTCTAAAGACTAGTCACACACTTCAATCGAAAAAATTTACTTAGAATATTGCAGTTTGGTTTCTAGAAGGTTGATAGACTGATAATGCGATTTATACATTCACTCATAAAATAGCACAAGCCTTAAATAATAAAACATTGCCTGTTGGTATTTTTTGTGATCTGTGCAAGGTCTTCGATTGTGTAGATCATAAGGCACTCTTAGAAAAACGCAAGTTTTATGGAACTTATGGCTTTACACACAGCTGGTTTGAAATCATACTTGGCAAACAGAATGTAAAAGGTTATGCTGAATAATTCAGACAATGTCGGAAAGGAAAAAAAAAAATTTAATGACTGGGTAAACAAAAAAAAAAGTCACAAAAGCAGTCCCACAGAGTTCCATTTAGGGTCCACTCCTATTCCCTATATATTTGAATGACCTTCCACTTAGCATTCAACAAGCAAAATTGTCACTTTTTGCAGACGATTCTAGTTTTATAACAAATCTCATTAGAGAGAAGGCAACAGAAAAGTTAGTAAATGATATTTTCCAAAGTATTATTAAGTGGTTCTATGAAAATGGAAACTCCTTAAATTTAGAAAAAAACCGCACTTCATTCAGTTCTACACAACAAATAGAGGCATACCGACAATTGATGTAGCACATGAACAGAAATCAATAACTAGGGTAGAATGCTCCAATTTTTGAAAACTTGAATTGAAAGAAGCATACTACTGAGCTTCTCAAACTATGAAGTTCACACACTTTAGCTCTTCGTATAATTGCTAATCTCGCAAACAGACGTATCAGCTTCTTGACACATTTTCCATATTTCCACTCGATAATGTCTTACGGAACAATTTTCTGGGGTAACTCATCACTTAGAAAGAAAGTATTGATTGCACAAAAGCGAGCAGTAAGAATAATATGTGGTATTCTTCCGCGGACGTTATGTAGGCATCTCTACAAGGAGTTAGGCAATTTCACTGCCCCGTCACAATACATATTTTCGCTGATGAACCTCGTCATAAATAATCCCTCGCAATTTGAAGAGAACAGTGATGCATTACACACACCACCAGAGGGGAAAATGGCCTTTATTACGCATATTTCAAGCTGTCAGTTGCTCAGAGAGGAATTCACTTAAGCACCAATAAAAATTTGTGAGGTAGCGAAGTAAGTTTTAAATCTAATTAAAAACCATTTCTCCTGGACAATTGCCGGCCGCGGTTGTCTAGCGGTTCTAGGCGCTCAGTCAGGAACCGCGCGACTGCTACGGTCGCAGGTTCGAATCCCGCCTCGGGCATGGATGTGTGTGATGTCCTTAGGTTAGTTAGGTTTAAGTAGTTCTAAGTTCTAGGGGACTTATAACCACAGATGTTGAGTCCCATAGTGCTCAGAGCCATTTGAACCATTTGAACCTGGACAATTCCTTCTATTCCATTGACAAATTTTTACTTAAAAACTGGTAGCCAGTAAAAAAAAAATCCCAGACTTCTTTTTAGGTGCAGTTACATGAGTGGGAATAAAATGATTACGCAGGCTCTGGTCCCTGGCCTCCTACGTAGTTGGCTAGGGTCTAGTTTTTATTTTTATTTTTCGTATTTTTTGTTTCATATTTGGAAGACTAAGAGAGTGCGGCAGCAGCAAGGCCATAGAAGGCCTGGCCGTAGCAGTTTACATATTCGTTACCATTAACAGACCACAGCATTGTCTGTCGAGTTCGCTGGCCGTTTCGTTCAGTCGGCGAGTGCAAGCATCTCGCGCTACGACCGCAAACCAACGGCGCCAGACATGTGCTAAGATTCACCATATGATTAATAGGAGAATCACGTACTAGCTTGATATATAAATGAACAAGCGTAAGTAGTTTGGCGTTTTGTTAAAGTTCAATAGAAAGGTCATTTGGATGGTTAAAACTATATTATGTATGAAGGTTTATTACGGAGCACGTTCTGTTGTGTTTCTATTTGCATGAGGTACTCCTTACGGACTTCGTGTGGTGACGAGAACTGTAGCGCTACGCTAGATGTCATCGCAAGTGCGGCAGGCTGCTGCGCCGTACGCGGCTCTAAGGAATACAACGACGAGAACATAATATGTAGCAATAATGTCAATATACCGGGTGATCAAAAACTCAGTATAAATTTGGAAACTTAATAAACCACGGAATAATGTAGATAGAGACGCACTAATTGACACACTTGCTTGGAATGACAAGGGGTTTTATTAGAACCACCCCATATTGCTAGACGCGTGAAAGATGTCTTGCGCGCGTCGTTTGGTGATGATCGTGTGCTCAGCCGCCACTTTCGTCATGCTTGGTCTCCCAGGTTCCCAGATCTCAGGCCGTGCGATTATTGGCTTTGGTATTACCTGAAGTCGCAAGTGTATCGTGATCGACCGACATCTCTAGGGACGCTAAAAGACAACGCCCGACGCCAATGCCTCACCATAACTCCGGACAAGCTTTACAGTGCTGTTCACAACATTATTCCTCGACTACAGCTATTGTTGAGGAATGATGGTGGACATATTGAGCATTTCCTGTGAAGAACATCATCTTTGCTTTGTCTTACTTTGTTATGCTAATTATTGCTATTCTGATCAGATGAAGCGTCATCTGTCGGACATTTTTTAAACTTTTATATTTTTTTTGGGTTCTAATAAAACCCCATGTCATTCCAAGCATGTGTGTCAATTAGTGCGTCTCTATCTACATTATTTCGTGATTTATTCAGTTTTCAAATTTATACTGACGTTTTGATCACCCGGTATATTGAATTTGTTTGTAATAACGTTTTGTTTCATACTGAAGCGCCAAAGAAACTAGCATAGGCATGCATATTCAAATATAGAGAAATGTAAAGACGCACAAGTATAGGGACTGATGACCTCAGATGTTAAGTCCCATAGAGAACGGGACCAACGAGGACTGAAGAGAATCGTTCAACGTGCCGGAAGTACAACCTTTCCTCACACTGCTGCAGATTTCAGTGCTGGGCCATCAACAGGTGTCTGAAGGCGACCCATTCATCGAAACATCATCGATATGAGCTTTCGGAGCCGAAGACCTACTCGTGTACCCTTGATGACTGCACGACACCTTTACGCCTCGCCTGGGCCCCTCAACACCGACATTGGAGTATTGACGACTTGAAACATGCTACCCGGTCGGACTAGTCTTGTTTCAAATTGTATCTATCGGATGAACGTGTACGGGTATGGAGACAGCCCTGAATCCTTGGACCCTGTTTATCAGCAGGGGACTTTTCAAGATGATGGAAGCTCTGTAATGGTGTGGGGCGTGTGCAATTGGGATGATATGGGATCTCTGATACATCTAGATACGACTCAGACAGGTTACACGTACGTAAGCATCCTGCCTATCACCTGCATCTACTCATGTCCACTGCGCATTCCGACGGACTTGGTCAGTTCGAGCAGGACAATGCGACGCACCAGACGTCCAGAATTGCTACAGAGTGGCTCTAGGAACACTCTTATGAGGTTAAACACTATCGCTGGCCACCAAACTGCCCAGACATGAACATTATTGAGCATACTTGGGATGCCTTGCAACATGCTGTTCAGAAGACATCTCCATCCCCTTGTACTCTTACAGATTGATGGATATCCCTGCATGATTCATGGTGTCAGTTCCCTCCAACACTACTTCAGACATTAGCCGAGTCCATGCCAGTCGTGTTGCGGCACTTCTGCGTGCTTGCGGGCGCCCTATACGATATTAGGCACGTGTACCAGTTTCTTTGGCTCTTCAGCGTAATTGGTTGAATGTTACTTTCTGAAATGGGTGCCAGGCAAACGTAAAGACATATGCTAATCTCTTGTCAGATGGATAGTAAAAGTATAATAAAGTCCGATTGTAGCTCCAGTTTGTCGGAATACTGATTTAGCAGACGCTGACGCTGCATCAAGATTTAAGAAATTTTCATCTAGTCTTGAGTTCGACGACTGTTGCAGGGCAGACATTTAGTAACATACATATTGACCGAACTCCCGTGCGTTACCATCACCCAACACTATCGGATACTGGGTAGGATATCGATTTAAAATCCCGGAGGCCCGTTAATATGTACGACTGTCGCAGCAAGCCTCCTTTCATTTTCGCCGCCTGGAATTTCAAGAGCTGTGGAAGAGAGCAGGGTGAGTTAGCGCAAACCTTTCCTACGATACCGAAGCAGGATGCGCTATTCATTTCATTGAACTGAGCCAAATTTGCCTTATGAGGAAATGTTCAAGATCTATTTGATTGGCTAGTCAGCGTGTGATTTTCGGACGGTTATTCGACGTGGATGACTGACTGCTTAGGTTCTAACGGTAAGTTGCTCAGCTACAATCTGTTCTTAAAAAGTAAAAGTAAACTTTAGGGACGTCGTTCGCTGGGGGACTGTCAAGTGTTGGTTCTGCAGCACAGCCGGAAGGGTTTTCTTCCTTCGCGAAGTGTTAGAGATTTTTCTTATACGTAACTGTTAAGTGCAGATGACTGTAGTGGAGGAGAGATTAGAGTAATGTTGTTTGTCTTGTATAACGATGATAGTGATGATGATGAAGGAACGGGGGAGGGTGGAACTTGGCGTCAGCGTATAACCTTCTCTTCTCGATTGCCAGCAAAAGGGCCGCCGAACTTTACGATCCAATACGCCAGAATAGCAACCATGAAAGTTTCTTCCATCATCAGCATTCGAATGGACCAGCTCTAAGCCGAGCGCTACCCTGTCAGAAACTTCAACTGCACAGGTGGGGTGTGGGTGTGTAGTGTAATCTGTTCCTAATAAACGCGAAATTTGGGCACACGATGTGCTAGTGAAAACCCAATAGTTATTCCCCTAATTTCCATTTCCCTAGGTTTCAGGAGAATGCTAGTGTATTTTCATTAATATCTAAGGTTTAAAGATCCTACAGACAATATTTGACGTGTTTCCAGTTGGTATATTGCATATCCGACATGGCGATTTGTGATAGTAGCGTCTCGTTACTGCTCCAATAGTTTTATCGCTCCATATGATTCATCTGTAAAAATAAACATGTAGGAGTTCTTATAGCTGCTTAAAATGTAACGTTAAAGGATTTTGGAAATAGTATCAGTATAAAACTGTATTTCCATGCTTACCAGGCATACTGCAGCCATAATTATTGCCCAAAGATAGGACATACAATATTTGAACATACGTATTTCATACAAAGTACTGCTATTTACAGGTGTTTGCTACATCTAGATCAAAATAACAAAATGATTGACTGTTAGGCACGAAAAGAGGTGATGTTGGCGGTTGGTTGCTATCTACGTCACTAATATCGTTGCAGCAGTACAGTACTACATTCTTTCATACGTGTTCTATTAATAAACTTTCGATCACTTTGTCATTATGATCCACGTATATGAACGTTAACATGTAAACATTTTAATTCAGTGCAAATGCTGATAAACTGATGTTGTAAAACTCATTCTTTTCGGAAAATATTTTGACTCGCAGGTCTATAAATCGCACCCCGACAAGATCAGTAACACAGTTAAAAAAATGTAGTACTCGACTTACAAAATTAATTATATAAAACTTATATTGAAATAATATAAGCATCCTCCAAATTTCAGGTAAATATTGTTGGCAGTAAATTCCATTATATTTTTCGTGTACGTTGTGGCACTTCACACATATTGTTCTGTGACGCGAACTAAAGGTGCCATTTTTCGACTTGTTTTTTTTTTTTTTTTGCCAGGTTGCCATACGATTTCATACCGCCATAAAATAATAAAAATTCATAAATCCTGAGCTGTATTAAAATCACAACGGAATAACACATATTTGTACCGCAGCTGCATTAAGCGTTATAAGCTATATCAGTATGTCTACCAAGATAACTTTCTGATGAAGGGACATGTTTGTTGCTGTTGGCAGTTATCACTCCGTAACGAAATACACCAGATATATTCTGTTTAATAAGCGTCGATGCACTTCTTGGAAGGAAAATCAGTAATACTTTTTACTATCACATCCCCTCTTTATTTATAACGCAGATTACTTGCATCTGCCACGGCAGCGTAATGCAAGCAGTCTGATAAGTATAGATAAAGAAAGCGGTATTGCGAACACAGTAATGTTCTTCGTCGTCTGTAACTCGAGCGGCACACGTGTGGGAGTAACAGCCTACTTGTGTGGTGACATGAACTGCCAACAACAAGGATTTGTACTGTCGCTGTGACCGTAGCCGATTCAAGTGTGAGCACGACAGACATGTCGTTGCGGACGAGCCGCCTTTTCTTGATGCCAAATACTGAGTGCTGAGTGTCCCGGTGACCCCTACTCTGGTAGCAGCACGTCTTCCGGAAAGCTGCCGAGAACCTGGTTGGCCACGTCTCGGAACAGTTGACTGAAGATGCGCGTCGTGCGAGGCTTCAGCTGGTTGAAGATCTCGTGCGAGTTTTCGTTCAGGAACATGTTCATGGCGGTACCTGTGGGCAGAGCAAGAGCAAGGCAAATTTGGAAACGTAACTGCGAGCCTCTCCAGCATGGTGGCACAGCAGTGCAAAAGGAGCACGCGCGTGAAACACTCAAGCGGAGAGGACATATTACTGGGACAGCGCTGCAATAGTGAACACCTTTGCAGGTCTTACTAAGATTTCCAAGAGTAAATTAATTTCAGCATACTGCACACAATAAAGCAATGTTAACGCACAACTACGCGTTTCGAACCATGCGCGCTCATCGTCTGGCTGTCTGTGAGTAAATTATCATTCAGAAGTGCTTGAATATGTAAATTAGCCGTCATAACTTATACAAAAAGCCCTTCTCTTACTTTAAAATGTCGTTCCGTTCATTTCCATCTCAGTGAAGATACTACTTTAGTTCTATGTATCTTTATCCCTTTTATCATGTAAGAGATTGCAATAGTGCCGGTTTTGCGTTTCTACGTTCTGTGACTGCTGTCTATGGAATTGCTGTTTTTCATTTTCTGCCGTTGTGTTGTTAAATATTTCTACGAGCACAAAATTGTATAGTAATGTGAAATCGTAATTAATGTAATATGCTCAATGGAGCTGAGTTTTGGAACGTAATCGATAGGTTACTGTGTGTAGCGGCAACAAAGGAATCTGGAGATAAGTGCAGAATCTGAATATCGCCATGAATAAGCACGACGCGACGGTACGTAGGAACAGCTGTACTCTATGTTTACCGTGCATTGAGCGGTCTGTTTCCCATGCATGTCGCGGATTGTAACGTCAAAATATACGTATTTTGAAGTGGTTCCTGTAGTCGACTATCATATCATAAAGTAACTTGAAAATTATGAAATGCGAACAGTGCAGTAACGTGTTGCTGAGTGGACTGTCATCTGCAGTCCGCCATTTACCCAACAGATCACGACCAATCAGGAAAGAGTAAGTAGATTTTCATTGGTGAGGCTTTTAAATTGCGTGAAAGCTTTAAATCTGACAAATGCGTGTTGGCTGGCATTTCTTTACATTTATGAACGTGTTATATTGTGTTATTCCAGATCTAGTGATGGTGAATTTTGAGAACATTCGGACTTTTATGTTTTTAGTTATTCCGAGATTACGTACAAGAGACCTTACACTCAATTCATGAGAAAGATATCATTTTCCCCCAATTAAATTTTTTTTGTGGAGTTTTACTTCACTTTGAAAGATAATTGATTTTTGTTGTTCAAATTTTTATAGGAACACTGTCATGTTGGGTAGGAGTAATATTAGGGAGATTCCTATTTTGTTACAGCTCACTAACGCTCATTCACCAGTGTGTGTGCTCTTCAAAAACGTGTCCAGCCCTGTCCTCTTGTTGTTACATCGGTTGATTTCCAGTACAATGGCTTGTCCTGAATAATAGGTAAACGGTTAGCAACTGTTCCCTCTCATTCCAAAGATAACATCATTTGGTTGTACCACCGTCTAACACATATATCTCATACTGTGATCTTACTGTAGCGTATTTTTACGTTAAATATGCATGAAAAGTTTTTGTTGTGTTCATACTAATATCAGAAAAATTCCATAAAATCATTAAGGAATCCTTTGTACCTCCAGTTTCAATGTTAAAAACATTATCAAACAGCGGATATTTTATAATGAATATCGACGTTTTAAGTCTTTGTTGCATTTATTACATTCATCTCACAATTATATATAATACGTCAAAAGAAAGAGTAATTCAAACAGTTTCTATTACAGGTGTACAATGTGAGCACCGTTCCTCAGAGGCCACATATCGAGCCGATACGAAAGCTCTTCCCTAACCGCAATCAATGTGTCTGGAGTAATTGAAGGAACAACTGCTCCAGTTTCGTTTCTTGCAGATCGACTGTGGTTCATCTTCTTCCAAATAGGGAAAGAGCCATAGTTCTAGAAACACCAGTGACAGTTGCTTCATCGAAAATGAAAGGCTCATAAACTTTTCACCAGGATATGGCACAAAAAACGTTCAATTTAGGGGAGTCTCGTTGCTTCTGTGAAATCTTGTGGGGATTTGCTAACCTCAAGATGTCTACACTGTGTGTTCACATTTCTACTCAGCCGAAATGTCTATTAACCACTCAAGACGACTCGATCCAGAAAATATTCGTCAAGCTGCAATGTTTCGTTTGCGAACTTGGCACGTGAACTGCGGTCTCACTTACAAGCTCTCAAGTCTACAGACCGCAGTTCACGTGCCAAGTTCGCAAACGAAACATTGCAGCTTGACGAATATTTTCTGGATCGCGTCGTCTTGAGTGGTTAATAGACATTTCGGCTGAGTAGAAATGTGAACACACAGTGTAGACATCTTGAGGTTAGCAAATCCCCACAAGCGGTAAGGGCGTAGTTGTAAACGTCTCCTTAAAAGTCTCCACAGAAACGTCACTGGAACTGCTTCCGAACTGATTTCTTGGGGCTATGCGTGAAAGACTCTCTCAGAGGTTCAAGGGAGGAGGAGGAGATTAGAGCTTAACGTCCCGTCGACAGCGACGTCATTAGAGACGGCGCAGAAGCTCGGACTACGGAAGAATGGGGAAGGAAATCGGCGACGCCCTTTCAAAGGAACCATGCCGGCACTTAGTTAGAGCTATCTAGGGCAATCACGGAACATCTAAATCTGTATGACTGGACGGGAATTTGATCAGTCGTCCTCTCGAATGCGAGTCCATTGCGCTAACCACTGAGCCACCTTGCTCGGTTCATGCTTTCAACACGTTCTTCAGTCACTCTTAGTCGTCCATCAGTCTTCCATTTGAAAAGACAGCCGGTGTATGGTATACAATCAAAACTGTTTGATTTGTTCTTTTGTTTGATGTATTAATCATTGCTGTAAGTTGAATCTAATAAATGATACAATGCCTTAAAATTTCGATATTTGTTTTGAAACACGAGCTATGTCCTGGTGAATTCTTATATCGAGTTCTTCACGTAGGCCAAGATTCTATTTTTTGTTCTCTGTATGTAATGCCTTTAAACCTCTTCATTTTAGTACGTGGCCTGTCTGATAAACATGTTGAACTATTACTGCTTTTCCATAATCGCGTAATCTAAAGACAACATTGTGTTATTTATATCGTCGAGGATATTTTTTCTGTCCGTCAGATATACTTCGTATCTCGTTATATTTGACTAAGTTCTTCGCTTCGACTGCCTAACTTCACATTGTATGGTTTAAGAGTGTTCGCAGATGTCTCGGTTATTTTTCTGTAACATGGGACAGACACCAGCCCCTTCCATCCTTAGCTGGTCCTGCTTAATCTTTCATCCTTTCCGAGTGTATAAACCAATTACTTAAATTTATATACTAACAGTTGTTCCCTACTACCTGCTTAGTAACGTTTATGTCGTTCAGTCTCTTTTCTATTACAATTGGCACATTCGCCGCCCTTCGCACTAAAACTTCTAATGCTGCTTATTTACAGGTTCGTGTAGAGCACGATTCGTTTGTAATCACAACACCTGTTGCAGTAATGTTTCTGAAGTGTTTAAAAACATGTGGATCGCCATGGCTGATTACATCTGGATCTAAAATTTGAAAACGGCTGTTATTTTAGAGTTCACCAGTGGAGTTAATTCCATCATCGAACCCATTAAATATACTGACAATTTTATCAACGTCATCTTCATTTCCACCACGAACGACAACGTATCAACGTAATATTTATAATAAATTATTATACTTACCAACGAACTGTCAGATCTTAAAACTTTCTCTACCAAGTTATTGCTGAAAATATCCACCCTCGTGACCAGAATGCTTCATTTCATTACCAAACCATTCTTGTGGATGTAAAATTTATCGTTAAACGAGAGCAAAACTTCGAGACCAGCTGCTGCAACTCGACAAACACTACCGTTTTCTGGCGCGAGCCATTTTTTCTAATTGAGGAAATTTTTTTAGGTAATGTCAATCATCTCATCTGTCGAAACATTAGCATAGAAGTTCCGAATGGCCAGTTTGACCAGTCGGGAGAAGTTCGTAATTGTTTTATCTTTTATTTGCTTGATGAAAGCCTAACTGCTACGCGCAGATGATGAGAGCATGACTCTTGAAACGTGTAGCTGTGTCATACGATTGCGTTATAGTGTGCAGACTGCTGAATTAATGTAACGATATTTAAAAATTTCTTTCTGGAAAAAGCTCCAGTTTCACCACCTTAAGAAGTGCAAATCTAATCTAATGGCAGCTGTTTCTATTACTACAGTCATACACAAATTACTCGTAAATAAAGATTTAACACCATATTTTTACAGAGCTAAACCTATTTGTCGTACTGTGAAGCAGTACATTTTCATTTATAATAGTGCGCGTTTTATTGTCTCGTGTTGCCTTACGTGAATAAGGAAATGGTAGTAAAGTATCACTCGAATACGTTAATCCTGGCCCCCTCCCCATGCAACAACTGTTTGTGTGTTTGTGTAAATAGAGTGAGGCAGGGTAGGGGGGGGGGGGGAGTGAGAGGCAGGTAAAGTGTAGTAGGTAGTAGGACAGATGAAACTGAATCTCTGTAGCAGTTTATTCGTCGCGGCAAGATTAGCTCATTGCTGGTGAGAAGGCGAACTCACCTAGTTCATTGTCACCGTCAAGCTGCTCACCGAATTTGTAGCTCACATCCGAAGGGATGACGTCCAGCCCAAACTCATCCAAGGCAATGTAGCTCTTGCCGTCCTGCCGCGCTTCTGTGTGGTAGAACAGGATCCACACGGCCGTCACGTCACCTGCGAAAAACAACATTACGTCTCGCCTTCACTCTGCACACACTCTTTTATGATTGATCAAAATATTTTTTTTTATCCAACACTGTGTCTCCATTGGTAATCCGTTTCTAGAAACTGTAGCGGGTTATGAACAGCCAATTTACAGCAACAACTTCACCTGTATTTCTTCACTGCCGTTGTTAAAATTGGATTTAAGATGAACATTTTTGTGTTGTTTGTAAGCTTATTTACTGTTCGCAAGGTTAATTTTAACCTTACAACTGCTCTATATAAATAAAAATGTATATGTTCATTTGTGCAAAATCGTTTATCTTGATCAATAGCTTTGAAATTTTGACACAACGTTGAATTCAAATACGGGCGTGTTTTTAGGTACATGTTCCTTTAATATATGTGTATTTTAATACATATAAAATAAAAAATATACATATGTAATATACTAAAGCAGAAGATTGTTACCAAAAATCTCAGAATATGCTTTAGCGATTTACTTCAAATTTTTACACATTACTGTAATAAACGTTTAAACACGTATAGACTATATACTTTTTAATATATAGATATATGTATAAAATATACAATAGTGAAACGTTGTTAGCAAACAAGAAAGTTGTATTCGTGGCTTATTGGTTTATGGTTAGGATACTGCTACAGAATCTGAATTTGCAATAACAAAAACTAGGCTCTAGGTGAGAGAGAGATGGGAAGAGGAGATGGACGGAGGTTTGTGAGGAAATGGACACAGAAAACGGAAAGGAGGATATGGACAGAGTGAGGGGCCAGGAGGAAATTGAGGGAAAGGGGGGAGGAAAAACTGGACAGACAGAGGGGGGAGGAGGTGACGCACTGAGAGAGGTAGAGAGAGGGGGCAGGAGGAGATGGAAAGAGAGAGGGGAGAAGAGAAGATGGACACAGAGAGGGGAAGGAGTGGGAGATGGATAAACAAAAGGGGGAGGGATAGGTCGACAGACACAAGCAGAGGAGGAGATTAGGACGTATATTCAGTTTCCATACGTATTAGAAACCTGTGATTTCTCTTTTATTTCTTTTCCATCAAAGCAGACTGAGTCACAGCGAAGCGTGGCCGTATACAGCTAGTATTAAATAAAAACCTGCAATACGATGTAAGCTATTTTCGTCTCTCTTTTGCTCATATGTGGGGTTACGCTACATACTGTTGTCTACTGGTACTGAGCCTTCGCTGTTTTCCATCTTAAACTTGTACTGTATTAAAACTATATACTCACATCTTATTCGGTTACATGAAAAAAGTGTAGCCGGCACTTCTCTCGCCACCGTCAGTGTTAGTTGTTTGGTTTTATTGTAACTTTGGTTTCCCCACGCCTTGGTAATCTATTTGGGAAACTCTTGTGTATGGTACATTTTTGCCTGGTAATTACTCACACTCTCTAATGTATCCCAGTAAGTGCTCCATGATTTTTGATCTGTAGACCAATTAGATATAATAAAAAAAATGAGAAGTGTTCCCACTTGTGTACTTCACAAATTGACGTGAGCCTGAGTTGTATTCCACATTCTATTTTGCTCAAAACTGCAGCTGCTCATCCCTTCCCTGCTTCTGTACCCAAGAGGTAGTCTGGAACGAGACTAAGGCGAGAAGGATCTGACGCATGTTATGCACTTAATACTCCACGAAAAATATGAACGGTGGATGCTGCTGCAATCTCAGTCATAATTTTAGTTATCAGTTCATGTACATTGATCACGAGAGTTCCTCCTCTACGTGCATGACTAATGTGGTGTGTGGATCTGGTATCACCTTAGACCAAATTCGTTTGATGACTGGTAAAAGACGTTATTTAGGATGAAGTCCATCGTGGGGTTTGATCCTTGAGAAGGGTATCCTTAACGGAGGAAAGTAGTTCAGTGAATGAGGAATGTAGAAGGTACAGTGACGACGGACTACATATAGTCCTTGACCCTGATATCATTTATAGCTCACTGTTTACATAGTTAAAACACTAAGCTCTTCCGTAGATCGATATATCTTACCTTATTAGTATGCAATGAAAGTTTTACAGGGAAGAGTGGGATCAAAATGCTCTGGAAAATACATTTGAAGGATGTGCAAGAATGTTTACTTTTCAAGGAAAAAGCTTTTCACCATAGTCCTTCACAGATCTATCAGTCTTGAGTACAAGATTTCCGTCTCTGTATTTCACATTATGAACAGTTCAGGCTTAAGAAAACGTAAATTAATTTTGTGAAGTGCTATATTTTTGATTCATTCTTCAGGGAAAAGAATATGAATGTAAGTGATTCCTACAAACACCTGATAAAGAGTCCCATTAGTCAGTAGTTTGCTCCTCAGGAAAACGACGGTGACAGCAGTCGAAACACAGACTACATTACCAGAGCTGACGCTGCTTGAAACTGAGTAAATTTTACTGATATTCAATTTATTGGCATGAAGCCGTGATCCAAGGAACAATTTTCTGCCTCGGACTATGGCATTATGCCCATAAATCAAATATCAGCAATTACGCAAACACCGCTCATGAAAAGCGTATCTTGTATGAGTAAGTTTTGTTAGATTAATACTTATTCTATACATCATGAACACGACACTTCCTAATGATGGGGAACGTGTCAGTTTAACAAAAGATTCCTTTACGGATGACGTAATTCAGTTTTTTAAATAATTGTAAAATTGCAAACTTGTGTCTAAAACTTCTTTCACTGAGTTGAAGGAGTTCTCATTATGAAATTGTTTTAATTTGTTTTTAAATGCTGGTTGGCTGTCTGTCAGACTTTTGAAACTATCTGGTAGGTGACAAAAGACTTTTGTGGCAGCATAATTTACGCATTTCTATGCCAGTTATATTTAACCTAAGATAGTGAAGATCAGCCTTTCTCCTACTGCTGTAACTATGCACATTGCCATTGCTTTTGAACTGGAATAGATTATTAATAGTATATTTCATAAGTGAATATGTATATCGTGAAGCTGCCATGAATATTCCTATTTCTTTAAATAAATGTCTGCAAGATGTTCTTGGGTGGGCTCCAGCTGTTATTCAGATTACATGCTTTTGTGCAATGAATACTTTTTTCCTTGTTGATGAACTATCCCAAAATATGATTCCACACGAAAGCTGTGAACGAAAACAGGAATATAAAACTAATTTACTGATACGCTTATCGCCAAAATTAGCAATAGCCCTAATAGCCTAAGCAACTGAACTCAAACGTTTCAGTAGATCATCAATGAGTTTCTTCAAATGCAATCTCTCCTCATTGCACACACCCAAAAATCTGGAATATTCTGCCTTAGCTACAGACTTCTGTTCAAAGTCTGTATTTATTAATGGTGTTAAGCCATTTACTGTGCAGAACTGTACATACTGTGTTTAAGCCATTTACCTTACAGAACTGTGCATACTGCGTTTTATCAAAATTTAATGAAGTCCACTTGCAGACAACTTAATAATTTTCTGAATGACGTTATTTACAGTTTAATCTGCTAACTCCGGTTTGATGGGTGTTATTACCATACTTTTAAAATCAGCAAAAAGAACTAGCTTTCCATCTGGTTGAATACAGAGTGGCAAGTCATTAGTACGTACTAAGAACAATAAGGGACCCAAGATCGTTTTTAATGACGTTCTCGACGGGACGGGGATTTATTCCTAATCTTTCTTCCTTATTCCTCGAAGTCTCTACGAAATCATTTCATCATTTCGAAGGAAGCAGGACAGAATAATAGTAACAGCCTTATTAGCCAGTATCATATGGGGGTTAAAAGCTGTTTACTATTCTATTTAAATACATTTGATCATTAATATAGTTGGCAAGTTTTAGTCCTCGTCCTACCTCCTAAAGTATAACCGTATTATTGTATTCCGTTCAACAGGATTCTTCCACGATACATTTATAACAGAAATAGTAGCGAAAATCCTCGGTTTGTGAGGTGCCAGGCTTGACTGCGACTGGAGACACCAGCACGACGCCTTGACGTGTGTAGCGCGTCATGCTTCAACAATCCACTGTGCTCGACAGCCAAGATTCAATGTCACGTAATGAGAAAAAAACTGGTACTGAAGCGTCTACTGTTGTGTCCTGATTTGTACTCAACAGTGAAAACTGATCTCGCAGAGTGGGAGGTAAACAAATGTTTTTGTCTTGGTTTGACTCTAACTTCATAAACCGAATTCTGGAACGAACTGCTGAACAAGACGACAGCTTATTCTCTTCACGATTTTTGACGAAGCGATTTGTACGTCTCACATGAGCAAACAGTGCGTTAGACTGCCAATTTTGTGCCTGTTATGTTTTCTGTGAATGGAATTTCTCCGCAGTGAACTCCAATATTTCTATAAAAGTAGGGTATTTGATCAGATGTACAGGGTGTCCGAAAAGACTTTCCCTGATTACATAAATTGATAACTCAGGCTAGAAGTAAGATACAAATATGAAACTTGTGTCGAATTGTTTACAACTATCAAAGTTTTTTTCTGTTTTATGTTCACAGTACGTAAGTAGTGGATGAGGTGCAGTGCCCAAGAAGCCATGTTAACCAATCAGGAGAAGGCACAGTGTGTCCTGTGGTACCATGAGACACGATCACGAACCACAGTGCAGAGACACTTCCAGACAACATCTGGAAGGAATCCACCTGATGTCAAGAGCATTAAAGCCTGTTATGAGAAGTTCAAGAACACAGGATCGTTTGCTGACTTTCCGAGGTCTGGTAGACCAAGAACCTCAGCAGACAGGGTGGAAACTGTAAGGCAGTCTTTTCTGCGAAGTCCGAAGAAATCGGTGCGCAAGGCCTCACATGAATTACAGATGCCAGAAAGCTCTCTCCATGACATTTTACACAAACGTTTATTGTTTCGTGCATACAAAGTGCAAATCGTTCAGGCCTTGTTGCCCAATGGCAGTATACGTCGATATGACTTTGCCGTCGAAATGCTATCACGTATTGAGGACGATGATGGTTATTTCAGATGAATTGCCTTTTCCGACGAAGCGACCTTTTTTGTCAGTGGAGTAGTGAATCGCCATAATGTGCGCATTTGGGGTTCACAACCCCCTGGCGAGGTCATGGAGTGCACCAGAGGCAGTCCAAAAGTGAATGTTTGGTGCGCGCTATTGCACGATCGAATTATCGAGCCATTCTTCTTCGCTGAAGCTACCATCACATCTGCAGTGTATCTGGACATGTTGCAACTATATGCTGTTCCTCAGCTGCTTCAGTATCACCCCGATGTTTTGTTTCAGCAAGACGGTGCACCGCCTCATTGGGGTTTGGACGTCTGTGCCTATCTCGATATGACCTTTCCTGGGCGATGGATTGGTCGTTATGGGCCAACGGTTTGGCCTCCACGCTCTCCTGACATAACCCCATTAGACTTCTTTTTATGGGGTTATGTCAAGGACGAGGTCTACCGAACACGTGTACCAGATCTTGAAACCCTGCGGCAACGGATAACCACAGTCGTTGAATGAGTCCATCCAGTGATGTTGGCTAATGTGGGGACGGAAACTGAATATCGCCTAGATGTGCTACGTGCTACCAAGGGTGCTCATGTGGAAGTTTACTGATGTGTGAAAAAAACTTTGATAGTCTGTAAACAATTAGACACCAGTTTCATATTTGTATCTTACTTCTAGCCTGAGTTATCAATTTATGTAATCAGGGAAAGACTTTTCGGACACCTTGTATAAGTATGTATAGAAAATGGAGTACCAAGTGGAGAAATCAGAACATTCGACGTATTCTTCTGTTTGAGATCAATAGAGGAGTGGCAGCAGCGGAGGAAGCCACAAACATTTCCGCCGTGTGTGGGAATAAAGCCATTGGACAGAGCACAACAAGAAAGTAGTTTCTCATTTTATGGAAGATCGTTTTGACATTAGTGACTATCCACGTTCAGGAAGACCTTCGGGGTTTGATGAAAATCGTTTAAACGCATTAATCCACACGAGAACTGGCAAACGTGACGAACTGTAATCATTCCACCACGGTGCAACATTTCCATGCAATGGAGAGGGTTCAAAAACCGGAAGTGTGGATACCGCATGCTCCAAGACAAAATCACAGAATTCAGCGGGTGGCCAAATGTCCATGTCTGCTTGCTCGTCATCAGTTGGCTCATAAACGACAGTGACCATTCCTATCCTATATCGTCATTTGTGGCGAGAAATGGTGTCTTTATGTTAACATAAGGAAACGAAAGGAATTTTTGAGCCAAAAAAAGAAGCAACAGCTCCCCGTACACAGTCCAGCACACATTCACAAAAGATAATATTAAGTATCTGACGGAACAGCGAAGGTGTGGTGTACTACTAAATGCTTCCCCTAGGTGTAACCAATACGGCTGACATTTATTGCAACAACAGAGATGTCTTGCAGATGTAATCCAAGAACAACAAGCAGGAAGACTGCGTGAAGTGATGGTTAAAATGTGTTTGTATTCCAAAGGGACCAAATTGCTGAGGTCATCTGTCCCTAGACTTGGTCACTACTTAAACTAACTTATGCTAAGAGCAACAAACACCCGTTCCCGAGGGAGGACTCGAACCTCCGGTGGGAGCGACCGCGCAATCCGTGACATGGCGCCTCAAATCCCACGGCCATTCCGCGCGGCGAAGCGATGGTACTCGGCGATAATGCCCGCCCGCATTCTACTAGGAAGACGAAAAACACTCACCTGTTCCGCTCTCTACCAAACAACATTCAAGTAACATCCTTCCTGGATGAAAATGCGCTCGAGACATGGCTCGACGTGTTCTTCGCCTCAAAACCACGCGATTTCCGCGCTCGCGGAATCTGGAAGTTACTGTAGCTTTGGCAGACTATTGTAAACAGTGAAGGGAATATATTATTGACGAATTAAGTCTCTGTTATGCGTCTCTGTTGTGTTTATTAAGCTTATGAAAAAACACTATGAACTTACGCACCAACCCAATAAAACTATGTTAAGCTGGAATCTGCACTGTCCTTTTTTTTAAAGCAAGTTTGGAAGAAAAATTCATAGTTAACCCGATGTGCTCAGAAAATCCAAAGAGAACCTAAACCAGGATCGTCGTACGGGAATTTGAATCCCACTCTACAAAAAGAATAATAATAAAAGAGAAGTCCTGTAGACATGGACATCACTTTTAGTGATCGTATGGGCAATGATGAGGAATCAGTCGGTGGCGATCTTATGGAAGAAACCATTCAGAAACCTGCCTGTTGGGATTTACGAATACCATGAAAAATCTGGATTCGTAAGCCGGACCGTGCTCTGAACTCCGTTCTCCAAGGTAATCGACTTAAGGCTTGCAGCATATGAATGTACTGTTGTTGTCTTCATTTTTCCGGCAGTAGGCTTCTATAAGCTTCGGCGCGGCAGGCGTGGACGTTAGGAGAGTCTGACAGACGGTGTGGAAACGAAAGTTACTGCCATTTCACTCACAAGGAATTCCTTGAATGTGAAGCCACGCGTTCAGTCTTTAGTAAGGCTCACTTGAGAGTCCATGAAGTGCAGAGCTCACTCTTCTATCGGATGTATGTATCACACTTCAGAAAACTGACATCGTCCAAATTGAAAAAATGGTGAAAACAAGCCATTAACTTGCACCATATACAATGAATGAAAAACGATGGGCCACAATGACCACAAAGATTCGCACCATCAAGATCGAAGGCGAACTCCTTGGGAAGTCAGAAACCGTGCAGGACGTTCAACTAGATATCCACCCTTAAATAATGTATATAGAATCATGTTGGTGTATATAGAATCATGTTGGTGTGATGAGAAGTGATGGAATGTGATGGCATACAGCCTAATACGAAACAGTCTGTCGTGAAGCATATCGAGAAACTGGCTCTCCTTTAATGCGTAGTTGCAGGTAGCGCGATAATGTATTTTACACGCGCGGATAAAATAAACATCCAGCGGCTGAATTTGTCTAGTGGTTCGAGCTGGTATGAACTGCAACGTCACACACTTTTCAGATGGAATAATCTACTCTAAAGGAGTAAACGTTTTGGTACGAAGACCATTAATGAAGCAAAAGCAAGTTATTTTGACCAGCTATTGGCAAAAAGCAGTGCTCATACCATAGCCTGCAGTTCTTATATGCCCATTTTTCCATTATTGCTTGCTGTGACATAAATATCTCCTACTGCCCGTGCAAGATCACGTACGAGAAAAAAAATCGTATGGGGCAGAGCACCTCCAACTACTTGCAGCACAATAAATAAATAAAGTTCCAGCCAATTTACCATCCAGATTAACAGTTGTCATAAATGTGTACGAATGCATTAGGCATCGATGTTAGTCGATCTTGATACAACTCTTTTGGTACTTCTAATATCCAAGGTTCCTTTCATACGCATTTCCTCTTCAAATCCCGAGCCGGTCGGGGTGGCCGAGCGGTTCTAGGCGCTACAGTCTGGAACCGCGCGACCGCTACGGTCGCAGGTTCGAATCCTGCCTCGGGCATGGATGTGTGTGATGTCCTCAGGTTATTTAGGTTTAAGTAGTTCTAAGTTCTAGGGGACTGATGACCGTAGAAGTTAAGTCCCATAGTGCTCAGAGCCATTTGAACCATTTTTTTCAAATCCCGATTGGTCGGAGTTGAAAACAGATTCGTTACTGAACTATGGTATAAGTATGTTTATCTCATCTACAAATGTTCGGGCGATTCCGCAGTTCGCTGTGCATCATGAACTTGACGCTTTGTTTGAAATTTCGTTATTTTACTTTCGTTATCAGTCTGCAGCACTGTTTGAAGTTATGCAACCATCCACTGCTTATCATTTATGTCAGGCGCAATTTGATGTGCATAAACTAGTAGATCACATTATACACACCCTCTAAATTGTATCGAGGATCCTTGAAACGCGCAAATACCGTTTTTGTAGCAAGTGCGCCTTGTCTTCCCTTGAATATCCTTTGTCTTTTTCTTATGCGCTGCAGAATCATACTGCTAAGGACTTATTCGAAATCTGTTCATAATCTTTTTTTTTACTACACTGCGGACAATTTTCCATGTAGTAATTATGTTTAGTACCCGTTCCTTGGACAACGAGTGTCCTTTACAACTCTTCACTGGAGACGGAATTTGTAGCTCCCTGTTCGATAAGGAAGGTGAACTACATGACTCGACTTCTGTTTCAGTAACGCTTTCACTTATTAACCACATATTGTCATCATTGTAATTCTCATGTACACAGTCGAGTATATACGACACCACACATTCCACAGATTCATCTTGCACTAATGCTAATATTTCATCTGCCACTTCTTTCACACTCTGCGAAATTCCCTGGGTTCCTTTCTGACGAAATGTCGTTGTAGATGTAATGTAATGTTGGCTTTGTTTGTCGTTGCACTGCTCTGATGTAGACCAACACCACTGGCACTGTAGCACTGTTGGAGTTACTTGTCGATTAAGCACTTACGCTCCGTAGCATCATGCTGTGCTCATCATTGGATACCTGCAGTCCCGCCCTCTGTTGCCATTAGCAGTCAATATTGCGATTGCGAGGTGGTCAATATGTGGGCCATCGAATGCCGCAAAAATCATTGGCCTTTTGCGACCTCGCACTCAAGCAGTTCCTTCTCAATTACCAATACAAATCAATCCGTTAATAACACGCTACCTCACTCTGTAGACACAAGCATTTTGCTGAGAGAGGTAGATTAGGAATGTTACAATGTTGATGAAGATAAGAGCAACAAATTTTCCGAGTTGGATGAGTCACTTACTCATGTTGATCCAGAAGAGGCCATTGGCGACTAGCGGAAAAGTGAGAAGGGCTCCACGTCCTTCGAAGGCACCGTGAACGGTGAAGCTCGGCGTCTTGCTGATCACCTCGAACTTGCTGTCCAGCAGATTGGCCCTGCAAGAGATCACACGAAGCAACAATAACTACAACTCGTACAGTAAGGCGACTATGGGAGGTAAAGCACTGTAAAACTGCCGTATTTGTTGGCAGGCTAACGTCTTGTGTCTATTAGTAACACATCCACATTGCTGAACATTGGCCTACATCACCACAAAAAGAAGGGAAAAGATATCAAGTGTTTAAAAGTATTCTCCAGCTATGTCAAAAATGGCTGCGAGCACTATGGGACTTAACATCTGATGTCATCAGTCACCTAGAACTTAGAACTACTTAAACCTAACTAACCTAAGGACATCACACACATCCATGCCCGAGGCAGGATTCGAACCTGCGACCGTAGCAGCAGCGTGGTTCCGGACTGAAGCGCCTAGAACCGCTCGGCCACAGCGGCCGGCTCCAGCTATGTCATTTGGAAACTTCTGAAAAGTACTCTAAAGTCATTTGGAGAACATTATTAACTGACATTTTTGTATTTGGACGTACCTGTTTGGTTACGATATTTAAGTAATAACAAAACACCTCCAATCACTAGTTTACGGTATATAGATTTTACGACGTCCAAAGCGCTTTGAAGCTACAAGTTTGCTTTTGAAAAACTTCACTCAGTTCTTGCAATTGCCTACCTATTGTGATTTAGGACTAACACGAAAAATCTAAATATGAAAGCCGTCCCGTCATCTGAACTCCATTCGGCAGGGTAATCGATTTAAGGGTTGCAGCATATGAATGAAATGTCTTTATCTTACTGTTTCCGGTAGTAGACTTCTAAAAGATTCGGAGCTACAAGTCCGCTTTTGAAGAACTTCACTCAGTTGTTAATTGTGCGACAGTATCGTGCCCCATGATTTTTGATGTGGAAAAACTGTAAATATAGATTAAGATCACAACCATCATTCTGACATTGAATAAATACCCTCTGCATCAGTGTAAAACTTGTGCTTTACACTTCCACTTTACAAAAGCTGACTTTTCTTGACTTTTTACACGTCTCAAAACGCCTCTTCCTTACACGAAGATAATTTGTACTTTCGAAAGCCGTCTGTTAGAATATGTCTTTTATATTATTTATCACTACGCGAATTGTAAGTCGCTTACGAGGTGAAAAAGACACTCTGTGCACTCTTATCGTCTGCTAGGAAAGTCACGTCTTTGGCTGCACATTAAAAGCACCGTTGACGTAAAATAAGGGGAGTTGTCATGACGTCACGAACTTGAAGCCGACGTCCGCCATGGTAGTTGCCTCAAATATTATCTTCTGGTGGAAATGTTTTGATCAAAAATGCCCTTTTGTGTCTTTTACGGATGTTCTAATCAATTTGATTATATTCCAAGGTGTGAAAGGATCACAGTTCATTCCTAAATTGGCTCATTGAAGCGCTATTTTCTTCCACGCAGATGAGTTTTGCTAGTGCGCTTTAAGTTTTCTGTAGTGTTTTTATTTATGTTAATTTGGCTTTAGATTTCCCACAAATCCGACTCGAAAAGCCCGCTAGGTGAACGCTATGAGGAGGAAAGATTGGGAACCGAGTAAACATAGCAATATATGCTCTCAGCATTTTCGGGAAGAGGACATAGACCGACTATCAGGTATTGCCAGCCTGTATTAAATAACATGCTGGATTACGAAATAAGACTTTTCACATCGTTTACTTCTCTATTTGGTTATTCAAAACGTATATGGAAAACAAAGTTACATGAAGGAGCGAAACTGGTAGTATTTTTTTATTTATGAATTTGGCCAGCTATGGACCGCATACAACTTAAGACTTATGGTGTTTCTTTTTCTTCCGTTCTTCCCAGTACTTCTTCATTTTCTCGCTAACTGCTCGTCTCTGCTCATCTGTCCAAACTCTCTTGGGTCGAGGTTTTGGCTCATCTTCTTCATAGTGTGCGTTTTCTATTAGTAGCCTGAAGTGATTCCTATCACGTATTATTTCTTCCGTAACACCTATTTTGTTGGCATCTTTCTTTACTGCTTCTATCCATTTTTTCAGCTTACTAACGTAATTAAAAATTTTCTTTGTAATCCGTGTTTCATCCATTCTTTTCAAATGTCCATAAAATTTTAGCCGTCTCTTACTCATTGTATCTGTGATATTTTCTGTATTTTTGTATAAGTCTTCATTTCTCCTTTAAATCCACATATTTTCCTTGTTTTTCTCAGGGCCTAGAATTTTTCTTAGTATTTTTCTCTCTCTTTTTCTAGTTCTCTTAATTCGCCTTTCTTACTCAGTGTTGGGCTATCTGATCCATACGTTGCTTCTGTCCTAATAATTGAATTATAATGTCTAATCTTCGCTTGTATGGATATTGATTTCTTATTGTAGTAGTTTTGTGTTAATTTATATGCAAACTCTAACTTTTTTATTCTTTCTTTATTTGTTGTGTTATCCAGTCCATTGGCTTGGATCCACTCCCCCAGGTATTTGAATGTATCAACCCTTTTAATTTTTCCATATACTCGGTTTTTTCATAGGATATTTTTAGCCCAGTCTTTTCAGCAATCTCGTGTAACAGATCAAGCATAACTGTTCCGTCTGTTCGGTTTTCAGTAATCAATGCCATAGGCATTGGCTAAACATTTCACTTCAAATTTTTTCTTTCCTTGGCCCATGTTTACACCCTTTGTGCCTCTGGTGTTTATTGTGCTTTCCCATGTTTTTACTATTTTATCTAAAACCAAGTTAAAGAGAATTGGGGACAGTCCATCTCCTTGTCGAACTCCTGTTTTGATTTTGAATGGCTCAGAAATTTCGCCTTGAAACTTAATTCTTGATGTTGTATCTGTGAGCGTTTGTTCAACAAGTCTTCTGGTGTTTTCGTTTATCCCTGATTCGTAAAGTATCTGGAATAGTGTTTGTCTGTCAACTGAGTCGTAGCCCTTCTTGAAGTCTGCGAAAGTAACGACTGTATTTTTATTTTGTATATCTCTCACTCTCAAAATTGTTTTTAAATGAAGAATCTGTTCTGCACATGATCTACCTATTCTAAATCCTGCTTGATAAATGCTATATTAGGTCCTGATTGTTCCTCTATTCTACTTAAAAGTGTTTTAGAAAGTATTTTGTATGTCACTGGTAAGCAGGATATGCCCCTGTAGTTGTTGGTGTCTGTTTTATCTCATTTTTTATGGAGAGAATGGATCAATGCTTGTTTGCAGTTACTGGGTATGATTCCTTTTTTCCAAATGTCTTTAGTTACTTTTTGAATTTTCTGCCATGCGGATAAGCCCCCTAGTTTCCACATTTCTGCTACTATCCCATCCTTTTCTGGTGCTTTTGTTATTCTTCAATGCTTTGATAATCTTTTCTATTTCTTCTAGTGGTTCCGATGGTGACTTTTCATGTTGTGGTTTTTTAAATTGTAACCTGTCATTAGGCTCTCCACAATTTAATATATTTTCAAAGTATTCAGGTAAAATTTGGCAATTATCTTTATAGCTTAAAACCATTTTTCCATTTTTATCATTAAAATGTAAACTTTGTGACTGGAATCCTGTTAAAACGTCTCTGAAGGTCTTATAGAAGTCTCTAGTGTTGTTCCTTTTAAAGTCTGAATCCATTTCTTCTAATCTGTCATATTTTATTTTCACTGATCTGATGATTTTTGCTGTCTTTTCCTTCCTTTTGAAACTCTCCCCAGTAGTCGTGTTTCTTACTACTGTTCCACTTCTTCCATGCCTTTAGTCGATTGTCAATTGCTTCATCACACAGCTCGTTCCACCATCTGTGTCTTGGTATTCTTCGTGGTTGTCCCATTTCTTTAACTCACCTTAGCATTGTTTCTTCAGTTTCTTCCCAATCATCCATTTTTCTTGTGTTTAGTATATCAAAGAATTTGTCCTGATTTTGCATGAGAAATTTATTGTTTACTCTTGGAAATATTATTGGTTTTGGTTTAGTTTTGTTCGGTTGGAACATGGTCTTTGTTTCAGTCAGATAATGGTCTGAGTCTATGTTTAGGTCCTTCCTCACTCTGACATCCAAGATTTCCTTATAGTTTAGGTAATACCCACGTTTTTCTCTTTCTTGCAAGTTTCCTGAAAAATGTCGACATTAGTTTTAGATTAAATTGTTTACAAAAATCTATGAGTCTTTCCCCATTTCTGTTGGTTCTTTCATGTGCTGGATAATCTCCAACTACTGATTTAAATTTTATTTTTTTGCCAACTTGTGCATTAAAGTCGCCCACTAAAATTTTTATATGTTCTTTTGGTAATATGGATGTTTCGTGTTCTAGCATTTGCCAAAAGTCTTCCACTTTGTCAGCATTTGTTCTGTTTTGTTGGTTGGTAGGTGCATGTGCATTCATAATAGTGTAACATTTATTGCCTGACTTGAAAATCAGAAATGAAATTCGTTCTGATGGGGAGCTAAAATTAGTTATTGATTCCGTAAGCTGCTGTTTGACCATAAACGCTGTTCCTAATATGTCGTATTATTGGAATTTTTAATGGCTGGTTTCCTTTGTAGATCCTGTATCCACCTGACTCAAATGCATATTCATTTTGAAGTGCTAATGTAAGTATGTTGCGTTGACTGAGAGTATCTGTTAGGTGTTTCAGTTTTTCAACTTTCATAAGTGTGTTGATGTTCAGAGTCCCCAGTAGGTGTTTTTTCTTGGGTCTTATCTTTGAAGAAGTACTAGGAAGCTCCGACTCTTCCTTACATGATGTTCTAGTCTCTCCAGAATCCAAAGGACTAGTTGAACCGCCATGAGTAGCGATGGAAGATCGGTTACTTCCTGGAGTAATTTTCCTTTTGAAATTTACAATCATGTCTTAGGTTAAAGTTTGGTTTGGGGAAAGGTAGTTGCACCTTTCCATGATAAAAATTCAAGCATTTAGCTTAGAGTTATAAGTGAGGCCGCCACTAACTTGTGGAACAGACGACTTTTGTAGCCTCGCACTGTGGGAACAGACGCTACAGCCTGGTGCTTTTATACAAAAGCTTACCTCTTCCACCAGTTCCGCCGTTCTGATGATCTTCATCGCCACCTTCACTGCCGTTGAGGTCTTCACCGTTTCCCTTGCCAGGGAAACAGTAAAGACGTATTATTGGATCAGATATGCAATTAAGAGCAGAAAATCGTCTCTCTGATGTTACTTTCGAAAGCACTGTAGCATTTTCTTTTTAAAACAACTGTTGCGTGGTTATGACAGAAATTGAAAGCAAGAATCGTCTATAAACAGTAGTTTGCTGATGTTTTGGGGGATCCAATGTGGCAGTCTGTAGTGCCATCTCCCGTTATAACTCGTATACCCCGATGGAGAGGACATCTGTACAATGAATTTCGAGGTAGAGCCATTCTTACTGATCAGGTGATTGGGTGGTTAAGATCTGAGTTAGCTTGGCCGTGCGGGTGATAGACGAAGCTCTACTCCTTTTCTACAGACTGCTGGCCCTACTTGCATGCTTCTCTGTGTGGACACGGCCTGCGTCTCTCAAGATCCTGTTTGTTAAGATCAGACGCCTTTATCTTGTGTTTTACTGTGACGGCAATTTCTGAACTGCAATATACAGGAATTCACGGCGAGACTGTTGCCTGCTAGTTCTGCTCTTTGTCGTATTATTTTATTTACACGACTTCCCGCTCTACAGACGTGTTTTCTTTATCACCAAGGCTAAATCTGTTGTTTTGTTCGAGGTTTTGTTCCATGTACTAGGATCAACATTGGATTTTCATTAAGTCATCCGTGAATGAAGATTAGGTTCACCTTGCAGTCCTATTTAGTCCAATAATGCTGCGGAGATTAGGAATTATATGGGGCTGCTTCTGTTCTATTTTTGATGATTTATAGTGTTGTATTTTAAGTGGTCCCATGAAGGACTTATGTAATTTCATTACTGAATTTTCGTGTTTATTTATTGAATAATACTGGATGCTTCCGTAACCGAACGGTAGGCGTGGCTACCTTCGGTGCGCAATGACCCAGGTTTGATTTCTTGCAACTTCTCAGTTGTTTTTCTGCGGTAGGGATGTCTGGTACAGGATCCACTCAGCCCTTGTGAGGGCAAATAAGGAGCTGCTTGAATAAAGAACCAGCGGAATCGCCAAGATTCATCTGCTGGCAATAACGGCTGGAGGGATTGGCAATATACTAATGAAATATCTGACGATCATAGATCGCTCCTAGTACTGCCTGGAAGGCAGCAGTAGGCCGGTTGAACAGGCTTAAGGCCTAATCCGTGAGTGATGTTTCTATTTTTCATGATTAAATGACAATTATTCAATACTGAATGCTTCCGTAAGTAATGACGCTGTCTGATAACGTGCCATACAGTAACATATCAATACAATTGTACCTTCTTCAAAATCACTATAATATTTTCTGCACTCACTGTGGACCGGTACAATGTTCTATCTCTCCGAAACCTGTCGTAGATGTTTCTGTGATCCGTTACACGCCTTGATCAATAAGTAATCAATTCTGCGATACATGGTGACCATAGTGCTTATGCTGATCAGTGAGCAAGAAATATATTGTAATGGATGCATCAAGACCAACCTAAAGCTGGTAATACACTACTGGCCATTAAAATTGCTACACCACCATGATGACTTGCTACAGACGCGAAATTTAACAGACAGGAAGAAGATGCTGTTATATGCAAATGATTAGCTCTTCAGAGTATTCACACAAAGTTGGCGCCGGTGGCGACACCTACAACGTGCTCACATGAGGAAAGTTTCCAACCGATTTCTCATACACAAACAGCAGTTGACCAGATTTGCCTGGTGAAACGTTGTTGTGATGTCTCGTGTAAGAAGGAGAAATGCGTACCATCACGTTTCCGACTTTGATAAAGGTCTGATTGTAGCCTATCGCGATTGCGGTTTATCGTATCGCGACATTGCTGCTCGCGTTGGTCGAGATCCAATGACTGTTAGCAGAATATGGAATCGGTGGGTTCGGGAGGGTAATACGGAACGCCGTGCTGGATCCCAACGGCCTCGTATCACTAACAGTCGAGATGACAGGCATCTTATCCGCATGGCTGTAACGGATCGTGCAGCCACGTCTCGATCCCTGAGTCAACCCATGGGGACGTTTGCGAGACAAATCATCTGCACGAACAATTCGACGACGTTTGCAGCAGCATCGACTATCAGCCCGGAGAGCATGGCTGCGGTTACCCTTGACGCTGCATCACAGACAGGAGCGCTTGCGATGGTGTACTCAACGACGAACCTGGTTGCACGAATGACAAAACGTCATTTTTTCGGAAGAATCCAGGTTCTGTTTACAGCATCATGATGGTCGCACCCGTGTTTGGCGACATCGCGGCGAACGCACATTGGAAGCGTGTATTCGTCATCGCCATACTGGCGTATCACCCGGCGTGATGGTATGGGGTACCATTGGTTACGCGTCTCGGTCACCTCTTGTTCGCATTGACGGCACTTTGAACAGTGGACATTTCAGATGTGTTACGACCCGTGGCTCTACCCTTCATTCGATCCCTGCGAAACCCTACATTTCAGCAGGATAATGCACGACCGCATGTTGCAGGTCCTGTACGGGCCTTTCTGGATACAGAAAATGTTCGACTGCTGCCCTAGCCAGCACATTCTCCAGATCTCTCACCAATTGAAAACGTCTGGTCAATGGTGGCCGAGTAACTGGCTCGTCACAATACGCTAGACACTACTCTTGATGAACTGTGGTATCGTGTTGAAGCTGCATGGGCAGCTGTACCTGTACATGTCATCAAAATGGTTCAAATGGCTCTGAGCACTATGGGACTTAACTTCCAAGGTCATCAGTCCCCTAGAACTTAGAACTACTTAAACCTAACTAACCCAGGGACATCACACACATCCATGCCCGAGGCAGGATTCGAACCTGCGACCGTAGCGGCCGCGCGGTTCCAGACTGTAGCGCCTTTAACCGCTTGGCCACCCCGGCCGGCTACATGTCATCCAACCTCTGTTCGACTCAATGCCCAGGCGTATCAAGGCCGTTATTACGGCCAGAGGTGGTTGTTCTGGGTACTGATTTCTCAGGATCTATGCACCCAAATTGCGCGAAAATGTAATCACACGTCAGTTCTAGTATAATATATTTGTCCAATGAATACCCGTTTATCATCTGCATTTCTTCTTGGTGTAGCAATTTTAATGGCCAGTAGTGTACATAAATCAAAAATGAAAAACTTAGCCGGCCGCGGTGGCAGTGCGGTTCTGGCGCTGCAGTCCGGAACCGCGGGACTGCTACGGTCGCAGGTTCGAATCCTGCCTCGGGCATGGGTGTGTGTGATGTCCTTAGGTTAGTTAGGTTTAAGTAGTTCTAAGTTCTAGGGGACTTATGACCTAAGATGTTGAGTCCCATAGTGCTCAGAGCCATTTGAACCATTTTTTTGAAAAACTTAAGTCTCTTAATATGTGCGGTAGATACAACATGTCTCTACGGGGAAGAGATAGGGGACAGCACAAACAATGTTTCAGTGTGTTGGGTTGTTGACGGAGGATGATCTTTAGTATCATAAGCGGTGTTCAGACATCATAGTAGGGCTGCAGCTCGCTACCACGGAGGCCGCTTCCGCAGGGATGTCACGTGAGTCGGTGCACTAATGCGGCGGTGTCCGTAAATATCGTCCCCCTCCCCCACTTTTCCAACAGTTCTTGTTATTCTCTGAAACCTTCGATATGCGCTAGTGACACTAGAGTGACTCATCTTGTATCGTTTATTTTCTTCGATTCGGATCACCCACTGGACTGTTTACACACACTTACGACGAATTCTGTGAGGACCTTTTGGGGGAGTAAGAGCTGTGGCTACATAACAACGGTGGCGAGTGAATGAGGGTACTTCCCCGTCAGCCGGCCAGGGCCAAGCCGCCGTGCTTTTAGTGTGCACGAACGCGTAGGCGAAGCATTGTGCACCAGATGTTGCATATTTTGAGTCTCCGCAAGATTTCCTGGTCAGGTCCCACAAAAATCCACTTTTTACGAAATTTCAAAACCGCGAAATGACTAGCTTAGCGCTCGCTGCTTCGCTCTCGTAGAGCATATTCCCAGCAGGGTTTTCTTCTTTTGTTTTTCTTTCATCGAATTTTTATGTTGTTCACAAATTGCAACACCTAAACTTTTCACGCTAATTAAGGCCACAGAAGGATGGGCTTTTCGGAATGTACTTCTGACGAATAAGCGATTTTGATAGCTGAAGTCCATAGTTTTTGTTAATAATGCTTTTTGCTTTCTTGTAAGTGATGTATCCGTAAACGCTTTTTCATCCCTAATACGTATTTCTTTATATCCAACAGAAAAGTGAAATACCAGCTTTCATAGATATAGCTGCAAACATTTTTAGAATAACGAAATATGTTGTTTTATTTCCAACCAAGATGCCAAATAAAAATTTTCATAGATTTAGCTTTGAAAATGCTTTCACAATGAAATATTTTCATAGAACTTCTCATTGCCTACTTCACTTCCTTAGGGGGCGATGTCCAAAAACACTTAAATGCTTTTTTTTTGTTTCTAACAGGGAAGCCAAATTCAAACTTTAGTAGATTTACCTTTAAAAATTTTTCATAGTGAAATATTTTCATAAAACATTTTATCCCCTATTTCCCCCCTTTATGGGTTGCATTTGCAAATACCCTGAAACACGTACTTTTTATTCGTAACCGGAAAGCCAAATATCAGTTTCATAGATATAGCTTTCAAAATTCTTAAGTAGTACTTTAATAATGATTTTTTTCCCAAAAAAAGGTTTCATTCACTATTTCACCCCTATAGGGGTTAAATTTCCAAAAATGCTGCAACGCATATGCCTTTTCCTCTCAGCGAGAAACCAAACAGTAATTTTTGTAGATTTAGCTTCAGTATTGCCTTAATAGCGACATTTTTCACAAAGTCTTTCATCTCCTGTTTATCCGGAATGGGGGTGGGATTTCGAGAAACGCCTTCTTAAATGACGCACACAGTATAAGATCAACACCCTCTTCAATTTTAAAGTTTCTGTCCTTAGCACGCCGGCCGTTGTGGGCGAGCGATTCTAGGCACTTTAGTCCGGAACCGCGCTGCTGCTACGGTCGCAGGTTCGAATCTTGCCTCGGGCATGGATGTGTGTGCTGTCCTTAGGCTAGGTAGGTTTAAGTAGTTCTAAGTCTAGGGGACTGATGACATCAGATGTTAAGTCCCATAGTACTCAGAGCCATTTGAACCATATCTTGTCCTTAGCAGTTTGGGCGTGGCGATGATTAATCAGTTGGAACACTGCCCTACACGTAAGCTGAAATTTTACTTTTCGGTCTCGTTTTGTGTAAAGGCATACCGAAGAGATTTTTATGAAGTAATGCCTTTTCTTTTTTGTAAGCTATTGAGTAAAAACTGATTTCTGTGCTAAATATGTAAAATCATGATAGATTAACTAGCCTTCAGAAGTAAGTCACAATGATGCAAGTACAATACTACTTTCATTAAAAGTAATTAAGCAGCTATACCAAGTTTCAAGATACTTATGTAACTTTACGGAGGTACAAACGACAGAATAGAGAAAGTTGAGAAATCGCTGTCTACCCTCGGTTCCGTTAGCAAAAAATTCTAGATATCGGATTTTAAGAGTTGTCTAACTAACACTTTTATGGAACACACATAGAGTACAGTATTGCTCATTGAAAAGTTGGGAAAGCTGCTAGTCTTCAACTAAGAACAGTATGTAAGATCTTGTAGTTAGAAAGGGTGCCATTTGATCTCTGTTGCATTTGCTTAAGACATTCCATCTACAGCTGTTCTGTTTGCCTTCCAGTGCGAAACCTCACCGACAGTATATAAGGCCCATCACAGCACTGTATGAGACCCATGCGATTACCATCAGTCGCACGTGATGTATCTCGCTACGCTTCAGGATGTGGCATACTTCTGTCCACGACCGCGTGCGCTAAGACTCAGACGGCAGTGAAGACGACTGACTTGAGTGTTAATCGACTAAATTAGTATCTCGCATTTTTGTGCGAATGTGTAGAGGTTAGCTTTTGTGGACTAACAATTTACTGGAAACCCTGTGTTTTGGTTTCAATGTTTTTATTTTGTGTACCGACCGTAGTGTTGTAGAAAAACGCATGGCAAGTGTCGTAGCGTCTTCACCACCGTTAAGGAAAGCAATTAACTGCACGGTACTTAATTTAGAGATGGAGCGATAATTAACAATATTTGGAACTTCGAGTAGAGGTCGCCTCTGAACTGTATTCAGTGCTGATTACAATAGGAAAACTTTAATGAACTCGAAAAATATTAATTTGTGCATGTGAACTTTTCATTAATATACTGCTTATTAAAACAGTGAACTTTGATTTACCGCCATAACTCCCGACTCCTTAGGATTATAAGTAGAGAGGTAGAACATTTTACACCAGTCTGGCGAGCAGGAATCTCAACCTGGTGGCCAGTGGGGGCAACAGGTTTCTTGATCACTTTCTGGCTGTCCACACAAATACTTTGCAGGCACATGTCAACGGCAGCGGTATTTAAAATCACACAGACGCATATTGAATGTACCAAAAACTAGCAGTATCTCATGAAGCTATAACGAAAGTTTTAACCCACAGCCTCACATATGGTGCAGATCAGTCCGGGATTGGATAAAGATGAGACTTAAATGTCTCGGAGAAAATTAATTATAAGGTCTAACAGTCTGGGATTATAGAAAGTGACAGTGACCGATGTAAAAACTGAACTCGGTAGACAAAAAGAAAATACCAACACGAAAAAGTGCCAGGACCCAGTGAAAGAAACAGTGGGTACAGTGTTATGATTTGTTCCTGAGTGTGAAGCCTAGACAGTGGATACTATCCCCGGCAATCTCGAGTGTGATGAGGTGGAAGAAGACGACATCATGTTGTGGGCACCACCAGCACTGAGCGCAGACGGAGATGGTCCTTCACCGCAGTGCTGAGTGGGCCCACAGGCTGCTGTGTGCACTCTCCGATTTCACGGCCCCTCTCTCCCGCCGCTACTGCAGTAAGCGATACCTGCCACAATCAGCGCCGCCTCAGCTGCTCTTGTTGCCTGCATTAGATTGCGGCGCGTTCCATCACGATTGCTGGTACGCTGCGCTCATCGATTTCAAGCAAATAAGTTAAGTCAAGAGTTCTTACTGAATTAATTAACTGCCTCTAACTTATTTATCAAATATGAAGTCTACTGTAAATGGTATATAGAACCAGTCGCTGACGGTTATGGAGTAAAAATGAAACTTGAAGATGAAGGTTATTTGAAGTTAGGGATGAACCAAAGGAAGTGCCAATAGTGACACTGAATTTGATGATTCAAGATTTCAAATGAGTTAGATAATGCAAGAGACTCCACTGAACCATTTGAAATGCAAAATGGAAATGTAGGGATGTCAGGTTAGATCCATTTGCTATTTGCTAAGATTCAGGCTGGCGATGAAGAGTTAAAATCCAGTAATAATGAATTGCAAAATCAAATGGAATGCAGTAATAGGGAATTTAAAAAGGTTTTAAAGCGTGACATGGAATCCAGTAATAAACAAATAAAGGAGGGAATGATTTGAAAACTAAATAGTTAAATTATAAAACTGAATCCGGTCGTTATGGTTTGGAAATAAAAGTAAGACAAAATGATGCTGGCCGCAGTGGCCGAGCGGTTCTAGGCGCTTAAGTCCAGAACCACGCTGCTGCTACGGTCGTAGGTTCGAATCCTGCCTCGGGCATGGATGTGTGTGATGTCCTTAGGTTAGTTAGGTTCAAGTAGTTCTAAGTCTAGGGGACAGATGACCTCAGATGTTAAGTCCCATAGTGCTTGGAGCCATTTGAATTTTTTAAGCCAATAATGATCGAAATTGGAGAAAATTTTCGAACAGAGATTGGTGAGGATCGCAATGAATACGAAAAAGGCAATGAATTTTTAGAAACGAGGTTAACAGAAACAACAGGCTAGGAATCCAAAATCTGCTCTAAACAAGCTGCATAAGTAAATAGTAAAGGGAATATCTGTAAAACAGAAATAAACGGTAGGAACTGATGGTGATAAAATATGTGAACAACTCGACAAAAATATTTCTGACAAAGTAAAATCAGTAAAACTCCAAGTAGTGGATGTAAACAGTAGTATTGCTAACATAGAAAGTAAGCTCTTGTTGCTTTGGGTAAAACTAGTGTGCAAAAGGTGCTTCTGTTGACGCCACTTTCGTCGGATGTCGGAAATTTTTACGTTTTGATTCAGACAAGCAGACACACCAGTTAGAGTTCAGGAATGAGTTTGAAGGAGGGGTGATGTATGTGTGGTCTGTGCGAGAAAAAATTTCTTTCATTAGAAATCATTTGTCAGGGGATGCTTTGCGCTGGTCAGCTGATGTCATGCTACGTTGTCAAACGCTTTCCGAATTCAAACCAACTTTCCTTAGTTGTTACTGGTTCCATAATAAATGGACTGCTGTATTAAGGGAATTTTGGAGCAGTAAAATGTATATTCCTAGTGCTGAATCTATCAAAGAATTTTCTAGGAAGTATGTTTCTAGTCTGTCGCATTTGACAGAAAAAAAAATGATACCTCAAGTGATACTAATGGGATTAGAAGGCAAACTGCCATGGTACTGATTCTTGAAATTTTCCCGGTATAAGGAGTTTTTCACGAAATTTTAGGATTCTAGCCGGATGACGTCAACTTCTTCGCAAGATAAATCGGTTGACAACCAATCAGCCACCTTCAGGTCAGTGTTTTGCACTGGAAATTGCTAGTTCACATTGCTAATTTTATGCCAAAAGGTGGGGCGCAGACGCATGCGCAAAGGTAGCCGCTACACGAGCAACCCCTGTCGAGTTTCGTGATCTCTTCGAATACTGCTCGATCCATGGCGCGCAGGCGCATGCATAATGGCGATACCACATGGGCCCCCGGAGTTAAGATTCAGATGTCAAATTAATAAAATTAACTGTGGCTAGCCGTGTTATTAATCAGAAAATGTTTTCTTCGTGAAGATATAATAGAAATCTCCAGGTTCCACGCCTTATCAAGCGGAAAGCCACCGTCACGATTAACAAGATCTTCCACCAAACTCGTGATTCTGTAAAACTTAAAAAAAAAAAAAAAAATCACGCGATATGTAGATGATATATTTGTATTGTTGCCACATGTTGAAGAAGAACTGCCACTCTTTTTACAGCATCTGAATTCAAATTTATGACGGAAGTGGAGAAAGGCGGCAGTCTGCTTTTTCTGGACGTCTTGGTCAACCGTAAACTGGATGGATCATTAGGCCATTCCATTTACCGCAAGGCCACACATACAGACCTGTATTTGCAAGATGATACATTTGTATTGTTGCCACATGTTGAAGAAGAACTGCCACTCTTTTTACAGCATCTGAATTCAAATTTATGACGGAAGCGGAGAAGGGCGGCAATCTGCTTTTTCTGGACGTCTTGGTCAACCGTAAACTGGATGGATCATTAGGCCATTCCATTTACCGCAAGGCCACACATACAGACCTGTATTTGCAAGCGTCTAGCTGCCGCCATCCATAGCAGACTACAACCGTCCTTCGAACATTGGTGCACTGGGCTTATGTTGTGACTGATGAAGTCAGCCTTGCAAAGGAACTGGATTACCTAGAATCTGTGTTCAAAGATAATGGATATTCTCCACAGCAGCTTTAGGGAAGAAGAAACATGACCGCCTGCAAGATAAAGAGGTGCAGTTTAAGGCCAGGTGGTCCTCCCATACGTCGGTAATACTTTGTCAATATTATGCAGAATCTTAAGGAAACATTATGTCAAAGCAATCTTCCGCCCACTTACAAAGACTTGTGCCATTCTCGGTTCGGCAAAGGACGATCTGGTATTGCGGAAGGCTGGAATGTACAGAATACCTTGCCAGTATGGCAAAGCCTACATCGGCAAGACAGCGTACTCAGTGCATGCCTGGTGAGATGAACACGATTGCCACACTCGCCGTTCGCAACCAGTAAGTCAGCCATAACCGAGTGTTGTAACTCCATAGGACATGCAATGGATTATTCTGCCACAGATATCTTAGCCTTGTTGAAATCCTTCCAAAATGCAGTTATTAAGAAATCGGTGGAAATACGTTTGGCGAAAGTTCTTATTAATCGTGACGGCAGCTTTCAACTGGATAAGACGTGGGACCTGGTGATTTCTGTAACATCTTCAGAAAGGAAACATTTTCTGACTAATGGCACCTCTAGTGATAGCTACTTTTATTAATTTGACATGTGAATTTTAACTCTGCGAGCACACATTTCAACAGAGAGCACACAAGTAGTATCACCATTACGCATGTTCCTGCACACCACAGATGGAGCAATAGTCTAAGAGGACGTGAAACTCGATATCTTGGCAAGAAGTTGACGTCATCCATCTGTAATCCAGAAACTTCATGGAGTACCTTGGTGTTGGCGGAAAAGAATAATTTCCATTCCTTGGGACAACGTGGACTGATTTATTGAAGATTTGGAATACGAGGGTGAGAGAACAAATGCATAATAATAGTAGGCCACTTATCGTGCCAGAGGTAGCAGAAGAGGAGATCGACAGCCACAACGTTTTCAAATATTTTCCAAAGCAAAGACGTGTAGAGAATGCTCTGTTTAGACAGAACGGAAAGCAGAATGCTATGTGATCTGAATCAGTGATTAGTGAGGATAGCAGGCCGCATGAGGGAAACTAATTCCCATCGAAGGAAACTGGAGTTCACCAGGTGGAGTCAGTAATACGTCCAGTGATTGACAAATAGACCAAAATAGTAAATCAACACACTAAAAATATGGGATAAGCTAGCTAAAGAAAACATCAAATAAAAGGGAAGAGCCAAATAGCGTATCTGTAACAGGTTCTAACAAAGATGAAGTAAATACTTACGTCTACGACAGCGATGGTAATCTGCAGGCTATGTAATTCGTCTGGAGGAAACAGATTCAGTACTGCAAAATTTTGAGGAGGAGGAGTTAATAGAGGAAGGGGTAACAAGTATCATAAGGTTGAGGAAACTATGAGCTGTGCTAGCTCGTCAAAGAAAGTAGAAGCAGATTATGATTTTTATAGCAATGATTCAAAGATAAATAGTAATTAAGCTGATGAGCATCAAACGAAGACAGAAGAAGTCGTCAAATGCTTTCACGTGAAATTGGTGGCCAGGACAGAAAAGTCAGGTGCACATGTAAATACTGGTAACTGTGTGGATGTAAGTCTAAACATAATTGCAACTGAAAGAGACTATTTTAGCTGGAGACAGATTGAGGAAGATTTGTTTGACAAATTTCATGGGGCGCCTGTACAAAGTGAGCCAAGGCACACTATCAGATAAATAATTTCAGACATAAGAGTGCGGTGTATTCTTGATAACAGCTGTAAGCAAGTGTGTTGTTTCAAGCATTCTTTGATTCTATTCCTAAAAGGAATAAGTTAATTGCAATGTTAGTAACTACTTTAAGAATAGAAGGCGTTACTGAAAAAATATCTAGATTAGTAAAGCAAGAACTTTTGATACAATTGGTATACGAGACGTAATTACAGATCATCCTCTTTTAAATATACCAGGCTTAAGCATGGATATGTTAATTACAACGGATTTGTTATCAAAATACCAAGGGAAGACTGACTTTGATTGGAACCAAGTAGTGTTAACTTAATTCTAATGTAATTACTGCGCCTTTCATTGGAATGCATATTGCTAAAAATAATGAAACACCGGAGCTGCCTATTACAGTGATGAAAATTGGAGGTACTTGGAGGAAGATACTGAATTTAGTAGAAATACTCGGGACGCTGACGAGGAAGAGATCGATGACAGCAATTATGAATCTGTAGTGGATCTACCATACTTTGGTGCACACACAGTTTTGCAAACTGTGAAGTCCCAGCTGAGTGAAACTTATTTGGTGTACTATCCCAGATGAGTGAGGTCTCATTCCTTCTTCTTTTCCATCCATAGTTAATAAGATTGAGATGTCTTCATGTGTGTATATAGGCTGATGCTGTGTAAGACTTTACTCGTGTAAGAATTATTTACCAATTTAGTCGTATCTGATTTGTCCTATAGCAACGATGAGAGGAGAGTTTACATTAGTGGATTAAAATTTAAAATTTTCATTTAAATTTTGTAACTTCTGGACAAGAGCAGAAAAGACAATAGTAAATATGAGTTGTAAAATATTAAATTATAATTACTGGGAAAATATGTAAATACTTTGCAATATATATACTGAGAGAAAAATCGCAACCCCGAAAAAAATTAATGTAGAGTAATAAAATTTTGGGAATACCTTTGTCTAGATAATATGCTGATGTGATTAACTTTGCAAGATCACACGTTAATGTAAGCGTGAGATAAACCGTTGCAAATGTGAAATGCTGTTACATTAATAACTGGTGTAACATCCAATACGTCGAATGCAAACATGCATGCATTGTGTTGTACAAGTGCTGGATGTCAGTTTGGGGGATGAAGTTCGATGTCTGTTGTACTTAGTCGGTCAATACATTACTGAGTACACCATCTTGAGTCAAGACGGTGTACTCATTACTGAACAAAGAAGTAGGCTCTGCAAGAAAAATCGACTCTTAGACAATGTAATAGTGTATTTTAGTACGACAGTATGCCATTTAGGTAATTTATAACAGTTAAAACACTTGATAATGGCACTTTGAAGCCGAAATAATGATTGTGTAAGTGTAAATGTAACACTGTAAATAAACAACAGTCTAATGGCAGTAAAAATATGACTGTGGCCCCGCATTATGAAAAAATTATAAATATTTAAGTTCAGGAGTCTGACGATAAAATGGAGAAAGAAAAGAATAAGCTGTGTGTTAGACAGAGCAATGGAAACGGAGCAATGTATGGAAATAAGAAGGAGATTATGTCAGGAGGTTTATGTTTATAATTATTTCCCTCACGTCTCAAGAAAGTGCTTTAAAAACGTACGTACTTAGTGTAAGGCAAAATGTCAATTAAGATGTATGAACCGACAAATACGGACAATAGTATGGACATAAAATGGTTTAAGAAATCCAGATCTTTGAGGAATGAAAATACAACAACACAGTTTTTGATAAAGGTTATGGCAATACAAAGTAGCTTTCGTAGTAAACTAATCTGTATTATAACTGAGCTACGCAAAGATATAAGCCCACTAGAGTTATCAGCTTTATGAGATAAGAAAACAACTGAGGTAATAATAAAATTAAAAAAAAAGAAATGATCGTATGGGATTGATGGCTGGGAGTCTGCACCTGGGGAAGTTCGGCTGCCAAATTTCAAGTCTTTTCAACTGACCCCCTGCGATTTGCTTGTCGATGATGATGAAACGATGAAGGGGACAATACAACATCGAGTCCCCGAGCAGTGAAAATCTTCCACGTCGTCGGGAATCGCAACCGCACCCGCTGCATAGTAATCAGGCGCGCTGCCCACTCAGCTAAGGGGCGGACAATACGCACAGTAGCTAATATATGTCCGAGTAAAATATTGACAAGGACATTTTAGAATATAAATACAACTTTTTATTAAGAGCTTAGTTCGTGATTCAGACCCTGTAACAAAATAAGAATTAAGCTCACAAGAAACAGAATCGTGCATTTTGTGAAGTGATGTACTGTCAATAAGTCTTGAGAAAAAAGATAGTAATATTGAAACAGAAAAGTTCCTGCTACTAACATTTATTACAATTATGCAAATATAAAGAAAGAGAAAGCAGATTTTTAAGTTTTTTGTCCTTCATTAGAATAGTATGAGAACTGAAGCTGAGGCTGTATGACCTGTTTTTCAGGGACATGGAGGCATCATGTATCTGGAGACTACGAGTTGTGTGGAGAATAGTGGCGATAAGGACATCAGCCCAAGTGGCTCCTTCCCTTTCTCTTGTAATATAATAGAGCAACGAGAAAGGCGCTCACCAAAGTGACTTAAATCCCCCCCACTACACAAAGTGAGTTGTGAATGAATGGTTGCTAAGACACTCTCCAAAGCGCCTACGTTCGGTAAATAAATGAGTGAGTACCAAAATATGTATGTGTGAAGTATTTGTTATTTTCTGTCAGGTGTATTTATTGAAATAAAATTAATAAAAAAGAAAGACATTGTAAGTAAAGAGCTGATTTCATCTGAATGTAAAAAGACTTTTAAGTGGAAATCATATTGCCTTGACAGGAAATAGATTTTTTCAAATTTATGTGATGTGTGATCAAAACTTAAAGGAAATCTTTTAATTTCATGGACTTTATACATCCGATTTTTAAAACTTTTTTATCTTGTTGGTGCACATGTTCCTGGTGAATGTTTGTATTTACAGCGGTTATAAATATTGTTTATTGTTGACAATGGAGAAGGTTATAGGACTTTTCGAGTGCTCGGCGACTTATTACTTACGAAAAAGATGGATCAAAGAATTTGCATTAAATTTTGCATTTCAAGTGGAATAAAATGCAGCACTGCATTGGAAATGTTGACTGTGGGGTTTAGCGAATCTACTACGAGTAAGTATGAGAGGGTCAAGAAGCCGCTGAAGTCGATGAGAGCCGTGGACGCCCTAGCACATCAATTACTGACGACTGTGTGGAAGAACCGAAGAAAATGGTTTTGGAAAATCGCCAGATCACCAGCAGACAGGTTGCTGATGATGTCGTAGTAACATTTAGCTCGTGTCAAGCAATTTTTTCGGATGTTTCGGGCGTGGAACGTGTAGCAGCAAAGTTTGTTCCGAAATTGTTGAATTTCGACGAAAGATGACTTCACGTAGCCATCGCTCATGAACTCCTGAATGAGGTCGACAATGACCCAGAAATTTTAAAGAAGGTTATAACAGGTGATGAAACGTGGGTTTACAGGCATGATCCCTAAATAAAGACTCAATCGTTCTAATGGAAATTGAATGAAGAGCCAAGACTGAAAAGAAATTCGACAAGTTCGATCGCATGCTGTGAGTTAACGAGCATTTCTCTCTCATTTAAGTATACGGCCGAAAGAGTCAGCCTTCAGGAACTGTGAAACGAACCCTGTCGTCCAGGACCGTGTGCCACAAAAAGTGCAGATTCGTCATGAGATGGGGAAATTCACAGGCGTCTATTGTGCTGAATGAGGCCTAAGTGCTGTAGTGTGCGAGTGAGACAGACGAGAACCTACGTCATAGGGAAATCCCGTAGAAGCTGTTTGTGGCCAGGGAGACGTAGCAGTGTTAAATATGGTGGACCTAAGAATGGCCATGAAGGAAACATTTATGAAAACTATTCAATGTCGCAGTAATTCAGGGAATGAAGCCACAGTAATTTTAATCTACCGTCCTTCATAAATTTCCATGGTGATCCCAATAAAACTTGAATATTGATCATATCTATAATAGTTTAGGATTTACTGTTAAAGTGAAATTAACAAGTTTTGTAACAAAGACATGAATGCTAAAATCTGAACTCTTTGGTCGACATTTCATATAGAAGCGCATCATTAAAATGACAAATGTTGTAAATATCAACTCTGTAACTTTATTTGTTTAAAAGATATAGTAAATTTAAATTATCAGTATTTTCAGTTAAGCATCAGATCATCATTTCTCCACACAAAACACATTGAACGATGACAGCATGACACCTTATTGAATCATTAGGTAATAGAATATTTGTTGTAAAACTTAGGGCATAATAGTTACTTTTGTTCTTTATTTATTTGTCAGGAAGCACACTGGTGCAAGGCTATTAGCCATGGCATTCAAAGCCAAGAAGGAAATTGTATTGGTTTTATGTAAAAGAACTTAACTTTTATTATGTAATGGATATTATCGTTACTTTATTTAGAATGTGAAAGTGGTCAAGCTTTGATTATTTAAGGGGAGTTGAAACGCTCTATCCCGACCATGTTAAATTTAGTGACTTGGCTGCACTGTATTTCAGGAACTACTGTAGCCATTGACATAAAGCTTTTACAGGACATTAAAATATAAGTTCTGAGTCTACTAAACTACAATAATTGCATTTCAGCCACTGCTTTCGGAAATAATTTTTTTTAATTACGTGGTTAAAATTTTTTGTACTTTTCTGTACTTTATCCTAAATAATTTTAATTATACATAACATTATGTTCTTCTTTTAGCTCCGTAGACTCGAGATATGTATGTTATTACTCCCTGAAAATTTGAATACACTACTCGATGTGGTTTCTGAGGTTTAGGGAAAAATGCAACAGAAAATGTAAATTTTCAGTGACGGCTCCTAGAGTTTCAAAAGGCTGAAACGCACTTAATGTATGCTCAATTTTTTTATTTTTAGTCACTCAGAAGCACCATGTACCATACTGTATATCATCCTCTTGATCTTTTTCCACGTTTTTTCTTCTTTTCTTCTTTCTGGACTCATTAGTGGCTAACTGTGCTGCATACTCTGCTTTATCAATGGAACCTTGTCCATCCGTTCAAGTTTTCTGATGCAGTTTGCTCCAGGTTTAATTCCAGTATATTGTAGCACTTTCACCCTACCAACGTTGCGATAATTTAAAGGAAAAACAGCATCACTGACCCCCCACTTTAGTATCTTCATTCAAACAAAAACATTTTTTGGCAAGCAAGTCCATATAAGATTATTGAACGACTTATTGGGATTTTGAGTCTGACCTTGCAGACACTTCTTCAGTAATTCTGGATTTGCCAGGTCTCTGTAAATAGGTTTTATGTTAGCCGTGACTGCTGCTGGGATGGAATGTTTATGGCTGTATGAACTGATTGAGTACTGAGCATTGCGGTAATTGCATCATGAATTAAATACAGGAGGGCAAAGGTGGTGTACTGGTTTTTCATCAGTTAACAGTCTGTGGAAGAAGGTGGCCCATACTGCCTGCTTCATTTTCAACAAATCCTCAGTATTATTTCTAATGGTCATCCCAAATAACTTCTGTAGTTCATCAATCATTATGTCTGTCAGCCTGCCTCTTATGGTTTTACCATCAGAATGTTTCTTGTCTCTCAGACTTCCTCAATCTGGTGCCCATCCTCTTCTGGCCATGATCTTTACAACACAGCAATCCACAGCCTTCTATATAAAAATTACCGATTTTATTAGATCTTGAAGTAATGCATGTAACAATTTTAACATTTTCAACCGGTATAGATTATATTTAAAAAAATAAAAGAAAATACTTCCTATGTGAGTTTGTTAGTGATATATATATCATTTTATTCGGAAAATTGCAAATTTTATAATGAGATAAGAATCGGAACGTGTAAAAAAAAATTTCCGTTCTAACTCCCCTTAAATATGTTAAAATGTAAAATAATGTAGAATAAGCTATAGCTAATCAGATGGACGGCTTCAGGAAAGGGAACTGCCCTAGTCAGTTGAGCGAGGATGTTCGGCGCGCGGGAAAGGCGGTCGGGGACGGGCAGAGGGACAGAGCTGGTGGAGACGCGAAAGTGGGTGGTGGGTCTTTAGGTAGCTAGGAAGTGAAACGATTTTGAAAACTTCACCTTGTGTGGTATCGCCGAGTTCTAAGCAAAGAAGGGAAAGCAGAAAGGTGGAAGGAGTATATAGAGGGTCTATACAAGGGCGATGTACTTGAGGAGAATATTATGGAAAGGGAAGCGGATGTAGATGAAGATGAAATGGGAGATATGATACTGCGTGAAGAGTTTGACAGAGCACTGAAAAACCTAAGTCGAAGCAAGGCCCCGGGAGTAGACAACATTCCATTAGAACTACTGACGGCCTTGGGAAAGCCAGTCCTGACAAAACTCTACCATCTGGTAAGCAATATGTATGAGACAGGCCAAATACCCTCAGACTTCAAGAAGAATATAATAATTCCAATCCCAAAGAAAGCAGGTGTTGACAGATGTGAAAATTACCGAACTATCAGTTTAATAAGTCACGGCTGCAAAATACTAACGCGAATTCTTTACAGACGAATGGAAAAACTAGTAGAAGCCGACCTAGGGGAAGATCAGTTTGGATTCCGTAGAAATATTGGAACACGTGAGGCAATACTGACCCTACGACTTATCTTAGAAGCTAGATTAAGGAAAGGCAAACCTACGTTTCTAGCATTTGTAGGCTTAGAGAAAGCTTTTGACAATGTTGACTGGAATACTCGCTTTCAAATTTTAAAGGTGGCAGGGGTAAAATACAGGGAGCGAAAGGCTATTTAGAATTTGTATGGAAACCAAATGGCAGTTATAAGAGTCGAGGTCCATGAAAGGGAAGCAGTGGCTGGGAAGGGAGTGAGACAGGGTTGTAGCCTATCCCCAATGTTATTCAATCTGTATATTGAGCAAGCAATAAAGGAAACAAAAGAAAAGTTCGGAGTAGGTATTAAAATTCATGGAGAAGAACTAAAAACTTTGAGGTTCGCCGATGACATTGTAATTCTGTCAGAGACAGCAAACGACTTGGAAGAGCAGCTGAACAGAATGGACAGTGTCTTGAAAGGAGGGTATAAGATAAACATCAACAAAAGCAAACCGAGGATAATGGACTGTAGTCGAATTAAATCGGGTGATGCTGCCAGAATTAGATTAGGAAATCAGACACTTAAAGTAGCAAAGGAGTTTTGCTATTTGGGGAGCAAAGTAACTGATGATGGTCGAAGTAGAGAGGACTGGGAATGGCAAGAAAAGCGTTCCTGAAGACGAGAAATTTGTTAACATCGAGTTTAGACTTAAATGTCAGGAAGTCGTTTCTGAAAGTATTTGTATGCAGTGTAGCCATGTATGGAAGTGAAACGTGGACGATAAATAGTTTAGACAAGAAGAGAATAGAAGCTTTCGAAATGTGGTGCTACAGAAGAATGCTGAAGATTAGATGGGTAGATCACATAACTAATGAGGAGGTGTTGAATAGGATTGGGGAGAAGAGGAGTTTGCGGCACAACTTGACTAGAAGAAGGCATCGGTTGGTAGGACATGTTCTGAGGCATCAAGGGATCACCAATTTAGTATTGGAGGGCAGCGTAGAGGGTAAAAATCGTAGAGGGAGACCAAGAGATAAATACACCAAGCAGATTCAGAAGGATGTAGGTTGCAGTATGTACTGGGAGATGAAGAAGCTTGCACAGGTTAGAGTAGCATGGAGAGCTGCATCAAACCAGTCTCAGGACTGAAGACCACAACAACAACAACATAGACTAAAGTAGTGCTCAGAGAAAGATTGGGAAAGCTGTTAGTCTTCAACTAACTACGATATGTAACATCTTGTAGTCAGAAAGGGTGCCATTTGAGCACTGCTGCAGGAGCTTGAGATATTCTGTTTGCCGTCGACTGCGGTACCGCACCGACAGTATAGAATGACCACCGCGGCGATATATGATATTCATTCGATCGTCGTAGTCGTCCTTGATGTACGTCGCTACGCTTCAGGATGTGCCAGACTTCTGTCCGCGACCGCGTGCGCTAAGCCTCGGATGGCACTAACGACGACTGACTTGTGTGGTTATCGATCGAATTTGCTATCGCGCGTTTTTGTGCAAATGCATAGAGATGAACTTTCATGGATCGATAATTTACTAGAAAGCCTATGTTTTGGTTTCAATATTTTTATTTGGTGTGCCGCCAGTACTGTTGTAGAAAACCGCGTGGCAAGTGGCGTAACTTATTCATCACTTTTAACGCGAGTGATTAACTGTACTTAATTAATTGATGGAACAATAATTAGCAGTTTTGGAACATTGAGTAGAGGTAGTGTCTGAACTAATAACGGTATCAAGTGTTGATTTCGATAGGAAAACTTAATGAATTTCAAAAATATTAATTAGCGCCTGTGAACTATTCTAGAATTTACTGATTTGTTAAAAAAGTAAACTTCCATTGATCGCCGTAATTCCCGACTCCTCCTGATTATGGATAGGGAGATAGAACATTTTATATCAGTCTGGCAAGAAATGAATTGTGGTGCTGTGGACTGGAAATTAAGGGCAGCAGAGTTCTCTGGCTGTCGCAGCCTTTTGTAAATGGCAGTGGCATTTAAAATCGCACAAATGCGTACTAACTGCGCCTGAAACAAACACTATACCATGAAGCAATAACAAAACTTTTAGCTCGCCTGCAAACACTCTGGAATTTACTTGTAGCTAGCTATTCACATCGAGAACTCCACCTTCATCGACTTCAAGAAACACCCATTTATTCCACTGGTGGCAGTGCGAGGGAACATAAACTATGTCCTACCTATGCCGAGTAGAACAGAAAAGGACTAACACAGGGAGTATGAAAATGCTGAAACTGTGACAACTGAATTTACCTTACTGCGTCAGTAAACGATGTAGATATGCCAAGAAACGCATTTAATGCAATTAACTGAATTCACTGCGATAGTATTACAGACACACAGAAAGCTGAATGGTTGTTTCGATGACCACGTTGTACGTAAAATGACAGGTGTATAGGCCCAATCAGTAGCAGCTACGAGCCAGCCTCTGTGACCGAGCGGTTCTAGGCGCTTCAGTCTGGAACGGCGCGAGTGCTGCGGTCGCAGGTTCGAATCCTGCCTCGGGCATGGATGTATATGATTTACTTAGGTGAGGTATGTTTAAGTAGTTCTAAGTCTATTTTTTTCCATTCTGAGTAAAAATGAGAGGTATGAAATAGATTCTCAGTAGGGCAAGGAGAACGAATGGTCCTAGAAATTCAAAACTGAAAAGTCATTATCACAGTGCCAGGCTTCCTCTCACACCTGGTCATCATGAGGTGCGCCGCCGACTGTGAGGGAGACGCGTAACGGGAGAGCTGAATGGCACGAATGAGGCTCTGATAACGAGCTACTCCTTGACGTCAGTGACGGTTGTGGGAGGGTTCAGTGTCGACCAGAAAAGCTGCAACTGCCAGAGTGCATCCGGCAGCAACAGTCCCCAATATCAGTGTACAGAGCCATAGTCTAATAGTGACTGTATAGCTGATCAGCTATGGAGACACACCACAGAAAGCAGTTATACAGACGTTGTTAATGGGACAAAGCCAACAGCAGACCATGTTGATTACAGAGAATCAGTTACTGAGTGCTGGGAAAGCATTTATAGGACAGATGGGAATCAAAACAATAGACACTGAGTAAAGTGCACGTGGATTTTTCATAAAACGAAAGAGCTCCTGAACTAATGAAGAATAATTACAAACAAACCTGAAGCAACACGATGTTTAAGGTTCGTGAACAGTAGTAACGTCAATTTGAGGACACTTTAAGATGGACTGTCGCAAGTTTTAGACCTTCCTGTGTACATAGCAAAATACTATATGATCAGTACGTTTCATGTTGTTGTTGTTGTTGTTGTTGTGGTCTTCAGTCCTGAGACTGGTTTGATGCAGCTCTCCATGCTACTCTATCCTGTGCAAGCTTCTTCATCTCCCAGTACCTACTGCAACCTACATCCTTCTGAATCTGCTTAGTGTATTGATCTCTTGGTCTCCCTCTACGATTTTTCCCCCACGGTGCCCTCCAATGCTAAATTTGTGATCCCTTGATGCCTCAAAACATGTCCTACCAACCGATGCCTTCTTCTAGTCAAGTTGTGCCACAAACTTCTCTTCTCCCCAATCCTACTCAATACCTCCTCATTAGTTACGTGATCTACCCACCCTATCTTCAGCATTCTTCTGTAGCACCACATTTCGAAACCTTCTATTCTCTTCTTGTCCAAACTAGTTATCGTCCATGTTTCACTTCCATACATGGCTACACTCCATACAAATACTTTCAGAAACGACTTCCTGTCACTTAAATCTATACTCGATGTTAACAAATTTCTCTTCTTGAGAAACGCTTTCCTTGCCATTGCCAGTCTACATTTTATATCCTCTCTACTTCGACCATCATCAGTTATTTTACTCCCTAAATAGCAAAACTCCTTTACTGCTTTAAGTGTCTCATTTCCTAATGTATTTCCCTCAGCATCACCCGACTTAATTGGACTACATTCCATTATCCTCGTTTTGCTTTTGTTGATGTTCATCTTATATCCTCCTTTCAAGACACTGTCCATTCCGTTCAACTGCTCTTCCTAGTCCTTTGCTGTCTCTGACAGAATTACAATGTCATCGGCGAACCTCAAAGTTTTTACTTCTTCTCCATGAATTTTAATACCTACTCCGAACTTTTCTTTTGTTTCCTTTACTGCTTGCTCAATATACAGATTGAATAACATCGGGGAGAGGCTACAACCCTGTCTCACTCCTTTCCCAACCACTGCTTCCCTTTCATGCCCCTCGACTCTTATAACTGCCATCTGGTTTCTGTACAAATTGTAAATAGCCTTTCGCTCCCTGTATTTTACCCCTGCCACCTTCAGAATTTGAAAGAGAGTATTCCAGTTATTACGTTTCATGATGAAATAGATCTCGGGTGAACAGCCTGGTATGAGTGTGCATAAGACACAATATTTCGGCAATCGACCACGTTGCCATCATCAGGTGCGCTGAGGTAATTGAAGAATCACAATATGTTTCATCATTATCATTGTGTTAAGGTTAGTTCCAGGACATCTAATCACGTTTGTGAAAGTACGTTGTGATCATGTTCGATTTATGGTGCTTGTGAACCATGTTAATGGTTCGAGATTTACGCTGGGATCGATTGACTGGTTTGTCTTCGTAGAATCTCTTTGGGGGTGTGGATGAGACGTGAGATGCCAGAGAGAGACGAGAGCGCTCCCTGGCAAGGATGACAAGTGGCTCTGCGCGCAAGAGTAGGGTTTGCGAGCGTGAAGGTTAGCGAGTGGAGGTGCTTTGGTGAGGCTGGCGGAAGTAGAAGAGCGTGCGTATATGAAGGAAGACACATGCACAGACTTTCGCTGGTTAGAAGGAAGAGGATGGCACGCCATGGTAGCCATCTTGTGTAGAATGATGGTAAGTCGTTTCTGGAAGTTTGGAAACTTTCACTTATTGAAAACGAGGGGCCTGGTTTCAGTTTCACCTGATGAAGTAATCTTATTCTAGAACCTCGTGGAGCTGTGTAGTGAAGCTGATCTCCTAAGAGTAGAAGAAATATGGACAGCGCCGGTAACAAATAAGTTGATTTAGTTCGGAGGAAATAAGGCACGAACTGTAACCTGCTGTACTGGTCGACAAGGACTGATAGTCAGGCCTGAGAAGTGCGGTACGAGTATACAAAGGCACTACCGGTCCAAGGGGTGGGTAAATGTTAAGTAATTTAAGTAAGGTTAGTATCTACATGGTACTTTGATACAAGGTTGTCTTTTCTACTATTGTAAGATCCCACTGCGTACTGTTACATAGTACACCGGAATTTTTGAGGACTGTTTGTATTGGCAAAGTTAAGTGACTGCCTGAAATAGTAGAGAGTTCTCAAGTTATTACGTTGGTAACTGTTCTTGGTAAACTGAATTTTATAAATTGCATCTCCTTTGTTTAGCTAACTGTAAATGATCGCATGAGAACTTAAGCTGTTCATCTTCTGCCTGAGCTTTAGTTAAATTGTTATCAAGCTCTCTCATAAGTGCTTCTGATAGACTGATTTAACTTGTGGAAAATTAATGCCAAGTGTCCTCTGGAATTGTTAGTTTATAGTATTAAAGAACTGTCTTTATTAAAGTAGCCGAGCGCTACAACTTTAGGGAATAACTGATAGTTACGTGATCTGATTCTTAATAGCCAGAAGTGGTTAAGTGCGCTCCGCACACTGAGTTGTTTGCTTCTGGCATTGTCAGTGTTTTTTAATTCCAGCTTGAGGGATTGAAATGCAACTTTGTCCAGTGGAGGTTGTTTTAGAAAATTGTTTTAATACTGTTCAGTTTTTTGGGTATTGTCTTTCCATATGTAAGTGAATGTGGGAAAACAAAACAAAAGGATTTCAATGTGAGATAAGACTGATTAAATAATGATTGTTGGATCTTAAATAAGGGAAGAGGCTAACATTTGCCTTTAACTGACTGTTCAGCTAATGTATAAAAAGGATGTTAGGCTACTGAAAATTAATAAACTTCTGTTGCTAATGAAATCACAAGACATGCCGAAGTGTCAAACATTCTTGATAGTAGAACTGAACCACAAACGTATTCTTGTCATCATTTCATTGTTTCTTTCAAAGATTCAGCGACGTGGTATTTCTCTATGCGATGGGACGACGAGATACGAGATCATTAATAGAAGACATCAGGTTAGTGCTTTCCCTCCGGTACCTGTTGAGAGTTCCAGTTGTGGCTACGCAAATGGTTGGTGTGTGGCGAAAACTGACGCCAGCTGCAGGCTACATCGGAGAACCACCCACCTGTACCACTGCAGTTACTACCGTTGTGGTGCTTCTTGAGGTGACTCTGAACTGTGCAAAATGCATCTCAAAAATCATTTAACCCATTCTGCTGTACACACAACAACGGCAGGCAATCTCTATGTATATAGTTTTCTTATTACCCAACACACTCTTCTAGACAGATGTTCAATAACTCCCATTGCAGCACAATAAACGGATCTCACACATACATCGGACAAAATTAGGAGCCTTCTGGTAAGATCATCATTACCAGCATCGCCCCAAGGCCAATAGCGGCAACAGCAACTGCGGTGTATATTAATGTACGAGAAACATCAATGACGTCTCTGCGTGCGATTGTAGGACAGCACTGAAGCTGAAGGAGGCTATGTACAATACTGGTAAAGTAACATTGCTGGAGTCAGGAATGTGGAGCATAGACAAAGAATGAGTGTGATCGAATCATCGCCCTAGGAGACCTCCTGAGGAATGGTCACTGTTTTTATATATAGTACCTTGACTTGTTTACTAAAGTCTCTTGCGAAGTTACGGTTGATTCCATTGCGCGACGTATCGTTACGTTACACGCAGGAAGTTTCCACAGTTGCTGCCAGACAGGAATTGGCTCACTTTATACGGGTCAGCATTAGCTCAGTAGGATCCTGCCGGACAGGCAAGCGGAGGATTTACCGGAGCACTCAAGGAGAACGAGTAGCGTAACAATAAAATTTTACTGCAGAGAATCAAGTTGCTCGCCTGCGCTGGATATAAACATTTCTTGTGTCAAAAGAAGAATAACGAACTGGGAACGGAAAATGGTGTCATAGAAAACTCCATATTGAATATAGTGTAGGTAGTCAACAAAATGTCAAAGGGATTGTTGTAGCTCTGTATATCGTACTTTCACTGTCGTAAATCCACATTAAGATCTAGCGCAATACAAAATGATACTCAACTGAAACTTACGGAACAATTGTGAACTTGAAATGAAATGGTCATTGTGTTGTTCTCGAGAAACTAAGCTATCATGAACAATAAAATCTATAAATAAATGCCTTATATTTCATCTGCCTTATTAGTCTCTAGCAGTTTCGGTGATGAGAGTATTACCACAGTCATAAGTGGATGGGGAAGGGCGTGATCGCTCTTAAGAAATTCGATGTGATCGCGAACCCAGTATAGAGTCTACGTTTCCCATCTGATTTATACTGACGCTTACAATAGTTCAATGACTCAATTTGTGAGTAACTAGGACTAAACAGCAGTGTGCCTCTCTAAGCTCTCTCCACAGTAGTGTGCTATAGGATCAAATATATGCTATAGGATCAAAGATATCAACAGGTTCGCTGGCGTTATTCCACTTTTCTGAAAGCCCATGAAAAAAAAAAATCTCACTCAATCTAACATTCCTCAAATAGGACACTGGTCTGTTCTAAATCTAACTTGGAAGTAAAAATAAGTGTTAAGATAAGACGACTACAAAATCACGATGGCATTATCAATCAGTTATATCCAGGCGGGCGCTATAGTTGGTAGTCCTACACTCCTATGCGTTTGTTTGACGTGTGTGTGGTCCCCTATGTCTGGCCAGACCGACACATATTTACGTTCCTATAATTATTTGGTGACACATGAAGATGAAGCTTTAAGCTTCCGAACCGTCCGTGGAATAAATTAAGAGAATTACTGGCAACTGAAGCGATTTTTATTCTATATTCTCTTTAACATGAAAATAGCAAGAGCGAAAAGTATCAAGAACATGGCAAACCCAAGAATGTAATTTTGTTTAGTGAAGTTGTTATGCAGCATATGCAAATGAGAGTCCATAATTTTCAGCTTATAAGCAGAACGCAGACGACCTGGCAAGTTGGAGGCTGCAGTGTTCTTCCATTCGTACTGGTTGCTCAAGCTGGTCAGGTTCTGGTTTACACTGTTTGGGTCCAACTGTTGCTGTTTGTTTACTTCTACGTATAGTGTAACCGGCTGAAGGTATCTGGAGTAATAGGCAGGTCCAGTTTCTGCACGACTATACTGCTCTTTATTGCTTACGGTTTCCTTTGCTCTCCGTTTTGACGTAGTTATCGTGAGTTCCTGAACCGTTATTAGGTGGTTATTAGGTGCTGACTGCTTGTCGCAGGGGACAGCAGGTACGATTGGTCTTGTGGCAAGATGAAATCCTTGCTATTGGAAGAATGAATATGCTTTACATATTTATATTTCCGTAAGTTGTTTAAGAAGGTTTTTCTCAAATTAAAACTGTGTGCCGGACCGAGGCTCGAACTCGGGACTTTTGCCTTTTGTGGGCAAGTGCTCTACCAACTGAGCTACCCAAACACGACTCACGCCCCGTCCTCATAGCTTTAGTTCTGCCAGTACCTCGTCTCCTACCTTCTTAACTTCACAGTAGCTCTCCTGAGAACCTTGCAGAACTAGCGCTCCTGGAAGAAAGGATATTGTGGAGACATGGCTTAGCCACAGCCTGGGGGATGTTTTCCAAAATGAGCTTTTCACTCTGCAGCGGTGTGTGCGCTGATATGAAACTTCCTGGCAGGTTAAAACTGTGTGCCGGACCGAGACTCGATCTCGGGACCTTTGCCTTTCACGGGCAAGTTCTCTACCATCTGAGCTATCCAAGCACGACTCACGCCCCGTCCTCACAGCTTTAGTTCTAGACTGGTAGAGCACTTTCCGTGAAAGGCAAAGGTCCTGAGTTCGAGTCTCGGTCCGGCACACAGTTTTAATCTGCCAGGAAATTTCATATCAGCGCACACTCCACTGCAGAGTGGAAATCTCATTTTGGAAGATTTTTCTCTTTTGTTTCGTGCACGAAAGGATTTTGAACGAATAGTGATCAAGCCTTATCTCCGTTCGTAGTGAATATTACTAGACTCCTTGCAGTATTTGTTGTTCATACATAGCACAGTCTATCAGAAGCTATTAACAGCCTGCATTAATAGAATTGTGGATTGCCCCATTCATCTTCTGTCCGCTGTAGTGTGCAGTGAGACATAATGACCTCACGTAGCCTAATCACGAGAGCCCTAGTCTGTTTGCAACCTCGCGTTACATAATAATAGTGTATACAGGGCATCCCAGAAACGACGTAACAAACTTCGAGGGATTGTAAACGGTGTGTTGAATACAAATAGAGGCTAGGATCCTGTGTCCAGGTCACCCCTTCGGCAGCAAAAGGGACAGTACGCTGACGGATCTTAGGCGGAGCGTCTGCAATGTTATTTGTTATTCAGTGAACTGATGGCCACGATCAGCAGTGGAGAAGATGGAGCTAGCTTCTGTGTAGGAAGATCTTGTCTCCTACGAATGCAATGCGCTGTTGCCTTGGTGTATGACGGTATAGGACACAGGTTTCTATCCGCAGGTTATTTTTCTCCTGAAAGCCTCTGAAATCGCCACTGGTTTTCGATACAGGAGAGAAATAAATTTCAGATGGGGATCCGTGTCTGATACCGTCAACCACCATAATGTCCCTGTTAATAGGAGACAGGGCCGTCTACGCAGAAGTTAGCTCCATGTTTTCCAGCGGCGATTGTGGCCATCAGTCACTATCACAGAGTAACAAATAACAATGCAGACGTTCTGCCTAGGATCCGTCCGCATACAAAGTCACGTTTGCTGCCGAAGAGTTGGCTTAGCGGCAGTTGCCGACACTTATCACTCCTATGTTTCGTAGCGCCGTTAAATGATGTTCCCGCTCACGTGTTCCCAGCCTCGACTCGTTCTTCAGGATGCCCTCTACAACCTGTCGAACTTCGTCGCACCATTTCGACAACCTGTACATTCGCTGGAAATTTTTTGGTGTGCGCGGCGTACTTCCATTCTAACGCGCATTATTTACTTTTAGTTCCATCCGCATATGCAGCCCAGGGAAACGATTTCTTGAATTATTTTCGTACGCTCTATTGTCTAATTTTATCTTCGGGATCGCTTCGGGAGCGATATGTTAAGGTCTGTAGTACATAACCAGATTCCTCATTCCATACTCAGCGGTTCTTGAATTTTTTGCAGGCAGGCTGCTGCCAAATAGTTGAAGTCTTTCTTCAAGCGTCAGCCATTTCAGGCTTTTCAACTTTTCCGCGTGTCAAACAGGTCTCAATATTCGTGCTGCCATTCTTTGTATACGTTCAATATCCTCTCTTACTCTTGTTTGATATGAGTATTACACACTTAAGCAATAACCTAGGATGGATCACCCCTTATAGCTACTAGTGCGAAAGCGCCTACTTCATGGATTAATGACGAGGGCTGATCATGCGGTCAGCCTGGAAGTGGTTTAAGGCAGTGTCCCGCGTTATCTAGGCAAATAGTGGACTGGTGGCCACCGTCCCGCCTCAGATAAACACTACGCAAACACTTAGAGTACGTTATCACCCTTGACCATGTGGGTGTAGACAGATGCCGACAGGTGGAGCACACAGATTCATTGTCTCTGAGCACTATGCGACTTAACTTCTGAGGTCATCAGTCGCCTAGAACTTAGAACTAATTAAACCTAACTAACCTAAGGACATCACACACATCCATGCCCGAGGCAGGATTCGAACCTGCGACCTTAGCGGTCGCCCGGTTACAGACTGTAGCGCCTAGAACCGCACGGCTACTACGGCCGGCACACGCAGATTCATTCCCGCGATGAAATGGTACAGGCATTGCTGGCGTCAGGAAGACAATCCGGCGACCAAATGCCACAAACACTGTCACAGCCTACATATAAAGGTGCAGACCACTAAGAGAAACGGGAAATACAAAAAGGGAAAGGAGGAAGATCGCGGGAGTGTTTTGTAAACAAACTTCCTTTGTAGGTAGCATTTTTCCAGTACACTACCAATGAAACGAAGTCTGTCGCAGGTTTTACCTACAACTTAGCCTAAATAATCATTCCATTTCATGTAATAAAAAATTTTTACACCCAGTTATTTATATCAGTTGGGTGGCTCCACGGTCCAGTCACATGACCACAGCCTACGTTCGACATTAACGGGCAATAATCACTCACAGAAAGCAGGTGCCAGCACTAGCAGTAGAGGGTATATAAAGCGTGTTGGGGTGACGCTGGAAACAGTGCAGTCGTTGTCGTATCACGGAAATGGAGCGATTCCACAGAGACACAATCATTTGTATTCAAGCCAAGTGTGGAAGTTTACGAAACGGCTAAGTTTGCAAACTGTTCGTGTGCCGCTGTGGTTGAAATAAACCTTTATCGGAAAAATGGTGCTATCAAAAGGCAACTGTGGTGCACCACGCTCCATAGATGACAGGGGTGAACGACGGCTGCGGAGATGTGTACGAGCGAATAGACGTACAGCTTTCGATCAGCTGAGAGCCCAGATGAACCAAGGGGCTACCAACAGCGTCTCCTCAACGGCCGTTGAGCGAACGTTGCTGCGTATGGGCCTCCACAGCAGGCGTCTTGTTCATCCACCCACGCTGACTGCTGTTCACTGGCGACGAACCCTGGAATTTGCACGCCAGTACAGTAACTGGACGTCGACTGAGTGGCGACAGTTGGCCTTTTCATATGAATACTGTTTTATGCTCCATCGCACTGAAAGTGCACTACTGGCCATTAAAATTGCTACACTAAGAAGAAATGCAGATGATAAACGGGTATTTATTGGACAAATATATTATAATAGAACTGACATGTGGTTACATTTTCACGCAATTTGGGTGCATAGATCCTGAGAAATCAGTATCCAGAACAACCAGCTCTAGCCATAATATCGGCCTTGATACGCCTGGGCACTTACTCAGAGCTTGGATGGCGTGTACAGGTACAGCTGCCCATGCAGCTTCAACACCATACCACAGTTCATCAAGAGTAGTGACTGGCGTGTTGTGACGAGCCAGCTGCTCGGCCACCATTGACCAGACGTTTTCAATTGGTGAGAAATCTGGAGAATGTGCTGGCCAGGGCAGCAGTAGAAAATTTTCTGTATCCAGAAAGGCCCATACAGGACCTGCAACATGCGGTCATGCATTATTCTGCTGAAATGTAAGGTTTCGCGGGGATCGATTGAAGGGTAGAGCCACGGGTCGCAACACATCTGAAATGTAACGTCCACTGTTCAAAGTGCCGTCAATGCGAACAAAAGGTGACCGAGACGTGTAACCAATGGCACCCCATACCATCACGGCGGGTGATACGCCAGTATGGTGATGACGAATACACGTTTCCAGTGTGCGTTCGCCGCGATGTCGCCAAACACGGATGCGACCATCATGATGCTGTAAACAGAACCTGGATTCATCCGAATAAATTACTTTTTGTCATTCATGCACCCAGGTTCGTCGTTGAGTACACCATCGCAGGCGCTTCTGTCTGTGATGCAGTGTCAAGGGAAACCGCAGCCATGGTCTCCAAGCTGATATTCCATGCTGCTGCAAACGTTGTCGAACTGTTCGTGCAGATGGTTGTTGTCTTGCAAATGTCCCCATCTGTTGACTCAGGGATCGAGACGTGGCTGCACGACCCGTTACAGCCATGCGGATAAGATTCTGTCATCTCGACTGCTAGTGATACGAGGCCGTTGGGATCCAACACGGCGTTCCGTATTACCCTCCTGAACCCACCGATTCCATATTCTGCTAACAGTCATTGGATCTCGACCAACGCGAGCAGTAAAGTCGCGATACGACAAACCGCAATCGCGATAGGCTACACTCCGACCTTTATCAAAGTCGCAGACGTGATGTTACGCATTTCTCCTCCTTACACGAGGTATCACAACAACGTTTCACCAGGCAATGCCGGTCAACTGTTGTTTGCATATGAGAAATCCGTTGGAAACTTTCCTCATGTGAGCACGTTGTAGGTGTCGCCACCGGCGCCATCCTTGTGTGAATGCTCTGAAAAGCTAATCATTTGCATATCACAGCGTCTTCTTCCTGTCGGTTAAATTTCGCATCTGTAGCGCGTCATCTTCGTGGTGTAGCAGTTTTAATGGCCAGTAGTGTAAACACCTTGCAAAAATCGTCGGAAGGGTTCAGGAAGGAGCATTAGAGTGTGAGGAATGTTTTTGTGGCATTCACTGGATGAAATTGTCATTCTGGATGGCCCATAGGATCAACACAGGTAAGCATCTATCCTTGGGAACCATGTGCACCCCTACATGCAGTTTGTTTCTTCTCGCCATCTACCAGCAGGACAATGCAACGTGTCGCACAGCTCGCAGTGTACGTGCTTGATTCGTAGAGCACCTTGATGAATTTACCGTACTCCACTCGCCACCAAACTCCCCGGATTTAAAACCAATCAAGAATCTGTGACACCATTTCGATTAGGCTGTTCTCGACATGGCTCTTCAACCGAGAATTCTAACGCAGCTGGCCAAGATACTACAATATTATGGCTCCCAAACCCTAGCATTACCTTCCAAAACCTCATTGACTCTCTTCTTGCACATCTCGTAGCAGTAGTTATTCAGGCTTTTGAATGGTGAGTAGACAGTATAGTAGTGGTATGATTCTAAATTCTTGCGCGTTACAAAGGGCAAAATTTTTCACTTCTGAACGTTTAACGCAAGTTGCCAATATTTGCACGACTTAAGTCATAACTACATTCTTGGGGTAATTTATTACCACAAGCGCCATTCTTTTGTTTACAGTTCCGTTAGTACTGCAATGCTGCCGATCCGCTTCTATCTTAGTACCGGCTGTGCTCTTGCATTGTGCAGGCACGTGCAACCCAGCGACCATTATTTCCGTACGTACTTACCAGATTGGGTCGAAATCTACCTCACGAAGCTATGAACGTCACTATTCTTATCTGTCATCACAAATTGTTTTTCGTCGTTTTAGACAGCATGGAGCGGCGTTTGAGCGATAATCAGATTTTAGAGTTACTGTTAGCTAGTGAAGACTGCTGACTCATTGGATAAACCAGATTCCTTTCAAAATGCAACCAAGTTTGGTGTTGATGAAACAAAAATGTTTCCGAAGAAAACCAAAAAAGTAGTAAGACATTTCACCTATTTTTATGGAAAAACAGTTATAAATAAGAAAAACAAAATAATACATTGTATTTTTATAAGATAACTTTACGTGGTATTGATCAAAGCAAATATCAAAAAAATGGTTCAAATGGCTCTGAGCACTATGGGACTCAACTGCTGAGGTCATTAGTCCCCTAGAACTTAGAACTAGTTAAACCTAACTAACCTAAGGACATTACAAACATCCATGCCCGAGGCAGGATTCGAACCTGCGACCGTAGCGGTCTTGCGGTTCCAGACTGCAGCGCCTTTAACCGCACGGCCACTTCGGCCGGCAAAATATCAAAGAGAGTCAAATCAATTACAGAACTTTTTCTAGGATCATGTAGATTGCAAAAAGTTTGAAAATGATAGCAGAGTCAACGAATCTGTAGTGCAAGTCCAAAGCAGGACCCAGTCAACAAAAAAAAGTCATAGGCGGCCTTAAAGACACAAACGCTACCAAAACATGTTCTTAGTGTCAAAAACACGTGTGTAAAATGCATTCCATTGACAAAATGGTACGTCTTGACTGTGATGAATGAAAATAAGTGCTTAGTTGATTCGTTCATGTACCTATTGTCTTTTTTTGTTGAAAGTCACTGCTAATTTTTCTCTATATTTTACTTCATTTATCGTTATTTGATCTCAAAACATATTTCTGAACATCGTTGAAGAAGATTTCGTTTGTTTTCTAAGCTGATTCCAAAAACTCTGTTTAAGAGGCCAATGTTAATGAAAGAGCCTTGGTTGTTGGTAAAACCATGTTTTCTGTTTTAATTAATGTTAAATTTTTCATAAGCCGGCCGGAGTGGCCGAGCGGTTAAAGGCGCTACAGTCCTGAACCCCACGACCGCTACGGCCGCAGGTTCGAATCCTGCCTCGGGCATGGATGTGTGTGATGTCCTTAGGTTAGTTAGATTTAAGTAGTTCTAAGTTCTAGGGGACTTATGACCACAGCAGTTGAGTCCCATAGTGCTCAGAGCCATTTGAACCATTTGAAATTTTTCATAAACAGAAGCTTTTCTTTTACTGATTCTTTAACAGCAGTTCAGAGAAACGAAGAAGTAAATAAGTTTCAAATAATTTTAGTTTTTGCCGTCGAAAACTACCCCATGAGATTACTAAAGTCAGTCTAAACAGCGAGATTTTTTCCTGGTCCTTATCCCGTATCTTCGCGGGGTCGGCATGTTAATATGGATTTGGTGGCGTTAGTGGTATAGGTAGCCCGATGTCCTTCTGTCCCCACCTCTCTAGAAAGGAAATTCTCTATCCCGTCTGTTTGCGTTTAGTGTTATCCATGTCAAAGTTTTAAATAACTTTGTGAATCGTGTAAGTCACGTGGGACGCGGCTACCATCCCTGCATTGACCTGGTGGGATGTGAGAAACCGCCTAAAAACCGTACAGACCCTCGTGTTTTATCCACGGGGCGGATCCGATACTGGGCCGGCACGCCTACCCGGGTCGCGGTAGCGGTGTGCTAATGTGCACTGCTGTCGAGTGAATCTAAAACCTTCTGAAGATCTGACTGAATATTTGTATAGCTTTATTTAAAATCTACTTCATTGTGGATAACCGAGTCATCTGCAAAAAAACTGAGGTTTGTCTTAGCTTAGTATTACCAGCCAACTCATGACTACCGTCAAGAGATGCTGATAAAATTTCTTTAATTAACAATCAGTTTTGGCCCGCGGGTCTTCATCATCAAGTTCAAAAACATTTACGACATCATAATAGGCGATATAAAATCATTGATGTCAGATAAATTCGTCACGGTTGTCACATAGTAATACAAATTGCCACTTGAACATGAACAGCAAGGGTCCCCACAATTCTCTGGGATGCGGTTGCAGTTACTTTCACATCTGTCGATGACTGCATCTAAGATAACACGCTGCGTCCTCCCTATCAAGTGAACCTTAAACTAGACAGAAATTTAGGTTTGATGCCCGAAACGAATGCACTGTCGTTGGTACGGTGCTGATTCGACACCATTAGTTCGGGGAAACTAAAGAGAAGTTGGAAACTGGAGAAGCATACGATTACGGCGGTGTACTCACTTGACGGAGACGACGTTGGTGTCGCTGAGCCCTGCAATGTTGATGTCGGAGAGCGACATACGCAGAGACACGTTGCCGCTGCCCTCGTCCACCTCTACGAAGTCCACGTGCAGAGGGTCCGTCTCCGGCACCCCCAGCGACGGCGAGCCTAAACACAAGCAGAATAACTAGCTTAGAAACGTCAGCTAGTTGTGAATTATGACGACTCAGTTGCGGGGAGAATTTATCCAGGACTCTCGTAATCGGCAACATGCGGGAGCAACAGGCAGGCAAGGAAAAATCGATACTGATAGGAAGAATCAATCACAGGGAGCAAATTGTGTGTCGTCACGTTGGAAGTGCGCCGAAGGAAAGGTACGACTGTGTAAACTTACTATATCTGAAGTTGACGTTCACTATTTTTAACCGCCTAGACTGACGTGCTGCGCACTATTGTGAACGATTTCCTTCCAGTATGAAGCTCAGATGTGTATGCAGAAGCATCGCAATGACCTTATTCGTATCTACCGTTAAAGCCCAAAAGAAGCGAATCGGTCTCTCTGCGCTAGTGGCTGTCTAACTGCATGGCGTTGTCTGCCTTCACGTGACACTTGTAGCCTGCGTCCAACTACCAATGTACGTTTTTACGTGTAGTGTGTGTTGGAATTGAGAAGTGTGAATTTTGGGAAAAACTACGTGCATATCTAAAGGATAGGGTAGTAGTAAATGGAGTTGGTGTATTCGCCGCAATAGACAATGAACTTGAATCGACCAAGAAGGAAATTGAAGCTGCGTGCGAAGTTGTCTGGTAAGACTCAGTATCAAAAGTGGGCATAAACTTATTATCAGGTCCTTTCATCGACGACCACTCACCTCCAGATGTAAGAGGAAACTTTAGGGATAACCTTGTAAGTAGGCTGTTTAGGTTTTTATGTTGGTAACGCCACATAGCGTTCTGTATGAAAATCACTGGCTGTGCTGTGTGCAGTCTGTGGCTGGTTGGCATTGTTGCAATATTCGCTATTGTAGTGGTGGGCAGTTGGATACGGACAGCGTGTAGCGTTGTGCAGTTGGAGGTGAGCCGCCAGCAGTGGTGGATGTGGGGAGAGAGATGGCAGGGTTTTGAGAACGGATGATCTGGACGTGTGTCCATCAGAAGGAGCAAATTTGTAAGAATGGATGTCATGAACTGATATATATTATGATTTTGAACACTATTAAGGTAAATACATTGTTTGTTCTCTATTAAAATCTTTCATTTGCTAAGTATGCCTATCAGTAGTTAGTGCCTTCAGTAGTTAGAATCTTTCATTTAGCCGGCAGTATTGGCGCTCGCTGTATTGCAGTAGTTCGAGTAACGAAGATTTTTGTGAGGTAAGTGATTCATGAAAGGTAATGGTTATTGTTAGTCACGGCCATTCTTTTGTAAGGATTATTGAAAGTAAGATTGTGTTGCGCTAAAAATATTGTGTGTCAGTTTACTGTTGATCAGAATAAGTAAAGAGAGAAATGTCTGAGTACGTTCAGTTCTGCTCAGCTGTTTGAAAATCAAATAATGCAAGAGGTTTATCAGCACAGTAATTCATTAATTTTTCTAAGGGAAGGTTTCAACCTATTTCCGCTTGTCCCTAAGTTCCACAGTCATGCTGTCATCATAAAAGGGGACTTCAATCATCTGACAGTCAATTGGGAAAATACAGTTTTGTATGTGGTGGACCTGACAAGAGGTCCTGTGAAACATTACTGATAACTTCACAGAACAGATTGTTTGGAAACCCACTCTTAATGGGCGTATGTTATTCTAATAGCAACAAACAGACCCGACCTGTTTGAGGATGTCCACAGCAAAACTGGTATCAGTGAGATGAGGAAGCTGTAACAATAGTGACTGCAAAAGTAAAAAGGATTTGTATGTTCAGCAAACTAGATACAGAGGCACTAGTGTCCGGTTTCAATAAGGAACTCGAAACGTTTAGCACCGAAGAACAGCTTCTAGAGGAAGGTTGGCTCAGTTTTAGCAGAATAGTTGACGATGCACTGGATAGATACGTTCCTAATAGAAGAGTTCATGATTTCAGGGATCCTCCATGATATACAGTCACTGTAAAGAAACTTCTAACATACAGGACTACAACATTATAGGTGTAAAACAAAGCATAGGACTGTAGATAAACTCAATGAAAAACTGTGTAGAGGGCAGAGCCAGAAGTATTCAACGACAACTGTAGCGGAATGTTATAAAGAATCTCTCACAAACGTCAATGAATTTCTACTAATATCTGAAAGCTGTAGCGGTACCAAAGTTAGTGTCGAGAGGCTATGGACGAGACAGGAACTGAAATTGAGGAGCAGAAATGCATAACTTCATTTTCAAATTTTTCTGTACAGAGAAAAATACAGGGGTATTGCTCAAATTTCATTCTCGCACCACAAGAAAGATGCGTGATACAGATATTTGTGTCAGCGGTGTTGAGAAACAGCTTAAATCTTTGAAGTAGAAGCCGGCCAATGTGCCCGAGCGGTTCTAGGTGCTTCAGTCCGGAACCGGGCTGCTGTTACGGTCGCAGGTTCGAATCCTGTTTCGGGGATGGATGTGTGTGATGTCCTTAGGTTAGTTAGTTTTAACTAGTTCTAATCCTAGGGGACTGATGACCTCAGAAGTTAAGTCTCATAGTGCTTAGAGTCATTTGAACCATTTGAGCTGGAAATAGTCGAAACGTTCTCCAGGAATCTCGGCAAGGAGTAGTAGAACGAAGCTCCTGGGCCAGATGGAATCACTGTCAGACCCTATACACAGTTAGAGGCTGAGTTAGTTCCTCACTGGCTGGAAGATACCACAGATCGCACTTGACCACAAGAAGGGTGGCGGAGTGATCAGTTAAGCTACTGTCAAATATCCTTAACATCTATGTGTTGTAGAATCTTAGGATATATTGTGAGCTCAAATGTAACGAGGTACCTCGAACAAAATGATCTCCTAAATGGCACCAAACGTGGATTCCGGCAACATTGATTATGTGTAACCCATCTCGAACTTTCCTCACACGATATTCTGGAAACTATATTCCAAGGCAGTCAGTCAGATGCGGCATATATTAATTCCCGAAAAGCGTTTGACTCAGAACCACAACTACGCTTATTATCGAAAGGCAGATAAGATGAGGTACCAAGAGAGATTTGTGAATGTTTTGAGAATTTCTTGATAGGCAGAAAGCAAGTTTCCTTCGGTGGAGAGTCATCGACAGATGTAAAAGTAACAGCAGGTCTTCTTCAGGAACGTATAATGGGGCCCTTGCTGTTCACGTTGTACGTTATTAACTTCGCAGACGATATTAATAGCGAAACATCCTACGAGATTAAAACTGTGTGCCGGACTGGGACTCGAACCCGGGACGTTTGCCTTTCGCCAACAAGTGCTCTACCAACTGACCTATCCGAGCATGACTCACGACCCGTCCTCGCAGTTTTGCTTCCATTTGTGTCTCATTTCCTAACTTCCAAACGCACATTCAACTGCGGAGTGGAAATTTCATTCTGGAATATTAGTAGTAACCTCACAAATTTCACAGATGATGCAGTTGTCAATAGTGAAGTCCATCCGAAACCCGTTGCACTAGTATTCAGTCGGATTGTCACAAGATTTCAAAGTGGTGCAGCAGGACAAAGAAAACGTATGATGGCACTACAACAAAAACCCCAAGGATAATAATGCATTTCAAAATTTGTAATACAGAAAGGAATGCACACTGAGTTAAAAAATCAAACATTAACTGCGTATCATATAACTTTCTGTTTTAATATAACGTATACATTAGTCCGATGGATAGATATCATGAAGATGGTGGATGAAGATCGAAATTATCCATAATAAAAGATAATCATACAGCTTTGTGCTCAATATAATTTTCTACAAAATCCCGCTTTATATTTGTAACGACATGCCAGATGAAAACTATGCGTTGGACTGGGATTTTGCAGCCGAGTACATTTACATCTACATTACTACCTTGCAGTTAGTACTTGTCATCACACGGTTTTAATCTATGAACAATTATGAAATCCTAACTCCAGCATTAGCTGTGCATTGCCAAGAAGGACGAGTTGCTGACTGGTGACACCAGAAATTAGAAAGGGACCAGTTTTAATCTGTCACCAACTTTCATAAGAACGTGCCGTCTGCAGTAGAGTGTAAGATCCATCATAGCTATGTAAGACGGCGTGACATTTCAACATGGCCGCGAAAAGATGACGACGACAAGTTTAATTGCCGAAAGATGTTCACCTTGGCACTCACAAAGACTTACTTGTCATGGTCCACATGGCTTCAACGTCACTGGTTTTTCGTTGTGAATTCCGCGTTCACTTAGCGTCCATTAGTGGAAGAGGTAGCTGGTGTGTGGGAGAATGTTTTTGTTATAACTCACAGACAACATCCTACGAGATTAAAACTGTGTGCCGGACTGGGATTTACCTCTCACAGGCGCAGTTTTGTTTTAGAAATGCCAGAATGGCATAGGAGTGACAGTGTTAAAATGATTCTCAGTCTTCAAGAATATTTGAGAACTGGCTGTTCCTTTCTCCATCACAACGCACAGAACCTTGTAGACTTACAGTCGCAACAGTTCTGTTAATAGTGGCATGTGAACGAGTAGTTGAAAGCACACACACAACCAGGATAACGTCTAGCTGTCGAAAAATGCACAGCGTGGAAGAGACAGTAGTGAGATGTTCGTTGTCATTACTGTGTTCAGCATTTCATAAAGAGCAAAAATTTCAAATCAGAAACGCCTTCAGCCTTGCATATTTCCAATTTTATTTTAGTTTTGCTATAAGTTTCGGTATTACACTACGCCATTTTGAGGCCCTCTCAACGACGTATAGGAAGAATCCCATCTCTAGTACAATGGAACTAGGGAGCAGCGTACACTCAAACAGGTCAAAAAAATCGTTGATCGCTCTGGTTTGAATGTTTGTCTAACAGTCTGCAGTTGATGAACGAATGGATTCGCGTATGCCGGTCCCTGTTTCGATTATACTAGAGGTGGGATTCTTCGAAAACGTCGGTCGGAGGGCCTCAAGATAGCGCAGTGCAATGCCGGAAATAGGAGCAAAAATAAAATAAAACTGGAAATACAGATGGCTGAAGGTGTTTTTGATTTGACACTTTACATTGAATAGTCGAGGTCCCGCAACCATTCTGTGCAAAAATGAACTTACAAAGACATAAAAAGTAATGTTCAAAATATGGATAATATTCGTTACCTGTTTTTATATTCCGTATGAGGGTGTTTATGGAGTCCTTGATACATGTATTCAAGACTGGATCACTGCGGTGACATATCTTCAGGTAAGGCGGAGCTGAAACATTAAAACATACACCTAAACATTCATTACCTACAAACAAAATGCACATAAATTTTCACAGTGTACAAACATAATTTCCTGAGAAAAGACGAGACATTCACATCAAAGCTACCAGGAAGGCAGTGATTGATTTAAAATCTGCTGTTCATATAATAAAATCAGAAAATTTCATTTCTAAGGCTCATATAAAATTCGAAAACTTGTGAACTAACAATTAAGAAAACTGACATGTCAGGAAGGGTATATATGACTTATACAAAATTTATGCCATACATTAGATACGCAGAAGATCAGATACGCAACTGTATTTTATTCCTGACTAGCAATTCAGTTTGATGTGAATCCGCCTCGGGTTAGCGTCGCAACTAGTGAACGCTTGGGTATGCTATCAAAAAGGATCTGGATGTATTCACGGGGAATTTCCTTCGACGCTGTTTCTGTATGATCCACAAAGCACCTACAGTTGTTTCTTTAGGTCTGTGACGATATGTTGTGTGGCACTTAGCCACCATATTGCAGATATGTTCAATGGGCCAAACGTCACGCAGAAGTGCAGGTCAGGAGAGAAATGGTGTCCGTCCTTCTTCGAAGCTGTGTTGCTATTTTCTCGCCACAGATGGGCAGGATTTATTTTGCTGAAGTACATGGCTGGAAATGGAAAGTGTTACACCATCAAAAACGTGACTGAACACTACCAAACTAACACTCCAGTATTTCCATGTAAGTTGGATACCTTGATTAAAATTTCATACTCATACGAGATTATTTTCAGTACAGAAAGAAAATCATTCCTATATATGATGAATGGTGTGAGTACACCATGGCTATTTGTTCAACGTTCCTGGTCAACCTAGCATGCCGACAGTACGCATACTTGCAACTAATAGCTCTTTCGTGCTTTGAGGAAGCTTGAATGATTCCCACAGATCACACAGACTGTAGTGGAATGTCTCCAGAACGAGTGGTGACGATATAGGTTCAGAATAGTGGGGCAAGGAGAAAAGTCATAGATCCTTGCAGAAGGACTGCACTACGAGAAGGTCGAAGGATTGTTCGACTGGCTCTGACGAATTGAGGCATGACAGACAGCAGCTGATGTTCTGGCAGAGGTTACAGGCAGAGGGCCACCACGAAACTCATTGCTGGAAGCGGGGTTCAGATCTCATGTTTCAATGGCTCGTTAACCGCTGACACCATACCGCATACTGCAGAGCCAGAGTCACTTGGGACGTCAAGTGGCATTCTGTGGTGTTCAGTGATGACTCTCGTCTCTGTTTGTAGCGGGCAGAACGATGCCAACGTCTCCACAGACGACCTGGCGGAAACAACGAATCTTGAGACTCACACGTATTCAGCTCTTGGAACCATGATATGGGTACTGGTTTGGTAGTTGTAGAATGGAGGTTGAATGCTCGCCAGTATCTGGCAGAAATGGTGGATTCTGTTGTCATATCCTTCACGACCAGGGCGCCTAATGGCATATTCCATTGGAACAATGCAAGACCCTACATTGCAGTTCGCATCTCAAGTACCTTGATGAATCTATGGATTACTGACTGGCCTCCCAGTCCCCTGATTTGCGACCCATGTATCACCCTTCCGATGCGATGGAAAGACGTATACTTCCATACCAATATTCATCTAGCAGTGTTATGAATTGACACAGCGTATGTGAATGAGAAGAAATTCCTCAAGGTGACATTCGGAGGCTGTTTACTTCCATGCCACAACGACAAGAGTGTATTCCTGTCATGGGGATCATGCCTCTTACTAATGCTGATGAAGCATATCAGTTCAGAATCGAGCCAAGGTTAACCATTTAGCACTCGTGAGGTGATGATCTGTTCCACAAAGTAGGATCAATATCAGAATGGTGCTTCATTGTCTACAATTTTCGGTAGTGTATGTCGTGTGGAATTCCATAAAGAAGAGACAATACTTTCGGTTCAAAAATCTACGCGTTGCTGTAATCGCTCTCACTTTTTCCTTCTCGATTGCATGTTGTGCTATGGCGTGCAAACGGTCACACTTGGCATTTGTCCAACAACCCACTCGATAATGTAAGATGCTAGATTTTCACCACGATAGCATCTAACACGTATGTAACCATAACAACAGATCATGTCGAAGTTAGAATTGCAGTATGTTGATAAATATTACTTTCGGAATGTCTAGTCAAAACTGAATAAAACACAGGTTTTGTGGGATGTGCTTTTTGTTTTTATTTTCTGCGAGGCATCTGAAATGGCAGATTTTGTGATGTTGATCTGAACGTTGTATTCTAGTTTCTTTGCTGCAGATGTTCTTCTCCTGATAGCTGTCATTTAAAATTTCGTTTTCTCACGTCGCAACGATCTTAACTGAACATACGTCTTGACGTTATTTTTTCCAGAACATAACATCAGAACCTTCCTTCAATTCCTAGAGTTGTGAAGTGTGAAAACGAAATTTCAAGTAGCGGTTATCAGAAGAAGAACAGCTGTAACAAAGGAACCAAAACACAACATGCAGATCAATATCTACGAAATCTGCCACTGAAGATGTTTTGCAAAGAATAATGTGAAACGCGTGTGGCATAAAAATTGTTTTATTCAGTTGTGATTTGACAATCCCAAAGTAATAATTACCAACATACTGTAATATAATATACTGCTGAGAACGTCAGGACTAAAAAAAATGACGGTGACGTAAGAACCATCCGAAAAGAGTGCTGTTTCCAGCAAGTTTAAAGAACGTGGCGCACCATCGTAAGTTAAAGCGTTAACACGGGTTAGTTCAACGGTGTTCTTATCCTGACAGTGGATGAAAATATCGTTGCTAGAATTCAGTCGTTAAGGGGAACAGAAGTGGCAACATAAAGTCCCTGGTCACCTATTTCAATTCCATACCTCTCTCTGTTGCTGGTGATCCATCCGTCGCACGGAGGTGTTTTTTAGCTATGCCCTCGGTTATCTTCGAAACGAGTACACTTTGTGTTGGCACATGGTTTCGTCCTCTTCTTTTCTTTCATTTCCATAACCATCCAAAAAACTCAAAGACCACACTGCACATGCAGTTCATAGTCATTTACGGTGTAAATTACCGGAGAGTTTACTCATTACGTCACACAAACATCCGTAAAAATGAATAGTTAAGGAACAAACGAATGAAAAGCAGTAGCCATGCTTTTTAAAACGTACTTTCACATTTTTACGAAAAACAGTTCCATCCAAAATGCCATGCAGTTGAAATTCTGCGTTACTAGCAATACAGAACACAGTAAATTTAAATGCCATACTACGAATATATTCAGTTATCATACGGTAGTCTGGAATGGGAAATCAAATAAACAGAATGAATTCCGTGGACAACGCCGAATCCTGTGGTGTCAGAGGCTTTACTGAAGACCATAGCCAGTGTAGATTAATATTTTGTTACGGGCAACTGTTTGGAAATTACAGGAAAGGGGTGAAATCCACTAACGACATATTTGTTATTATTTTCGAAAAGCAACAATGTTTCTTTTGCAGGGTGAGTGTCTTACGTCACTCAAAGACATACTGTGGAGATGTTAAAAGCTAAACTTTTGACGCCCGCACTAAAATTATGTTTACTTGTTTAAGTGTGTTGAAACGACCTGACAGACTGTACTGCTTAAAATATTTTCCATCTCAGTTTATTTGAAATCGAAGAGTATGTTGGTAATATAGACGGTAACATATTAATTACGTAAATAATTCAACGACGTGGAAGTCATATTAAGTTTTAAACTTCGACCATCATACCATAGAGAAACATTTTCACAGAGAGAAATGATACATCACAGACAGAAAGCAGTTTAAATCTTTGACGTCAATACACGTATTGCTTTCGAACATTATCCTTTCATTCCTGGGGCCAAGTAATACATCCTTCACACCTATACACTTCGACGGTGTGTTAATCCATAAGTGGTAAATATTTTCAACAATCTTTTGAGAAAGTGTTTTCCTAATTTTTGATATTAGCCTGCAGCAGTTCTGCTTAGTGTGTCAGTAGCTTATCTTCACGGGATTTGCGTAGTTTATGGTCAAATAGTTTGGGCGTTCCCGTCTACTGGAAGGTACAGGTCCAGCTACCATTGTTACGTGGTGTTACACATTTATTTCAGCGCTTTATTTATGCCTAACCTTTCACAGAAATAAATGCGGGAAATGCAACGGTTTAGTATGGCTTGTACTAAAATAAAAGTATCACGAATTCTATCATTGGTGCCTTAGTCTCATATATAGCATACTTGCTTTTCAAACACAGACAATTTATAAATAGCTTAATAAGTCAACTGCGATGTTAAAAAATAAAGATACCCACGCAAAAACTGACTGTTCGTTTATTTTGTATAATACTACAGTAACCAGCCCTCTGGATATAAACTGCGGCTGATCGTGCATTGCTTTCTAGTATCAAATAAGAACTTAAATCTGTAACTGTTACAATCTGGAGGAAACTACAGGTTATATTGGGTAGGTTTATGATACAAATTACTATGCCATAATTCACCAGAAACAAAAAAAGAGAACCACATACGAAAAAAGTATAAGACCAGTGACATCGTAGTTTCAACTGATCGTGGTGTGAACAAACTTCCCCTCTCTTCGGGAAGTCGCAGTTATACAATGACTGTACCGAAGACTTTTTCTGCGTAAATTTACTATCCACATTTTATACCGTTTTACGGTTGGGCTGTTGCTGTTATTTGTTACAACTCACGAGAGTTAGTACAACCATGTTATATTGTACTACATGAGCTACTTAGATCTTCGAATGAGTGGAACCCAGGAGAATTTCCATGTGTTGCTCTAGACAGAGGCGATGTGGTGGTAGAGATGTCTTACAGGATCTCTTGCGAAGCGATGATTTTTAAAGTCACTGTTATTAAGGACAGCACAGTACCACCTCTTCCTGCCCCCTCCTTATTTGCGAAATTTCTGTATTAATTTCTTTTTGCCATTAGAATTTGTACCTCCCTATGTCTTCGTCGAGCGCCACTGCCAGCGCAGCGAAGCGGTATTTCTTAAATGTGTTTCCAAAAAACGTCGTGTGGAATTAGTTGCTTACGTGTTCCGTAAGTCGCCTGCACGACATATCGTAATGATTCGAAAGACGTCTCTTTACAGTAGGTTAACTTAATACGCATTTAAATATTAATGCATGCTGAGCGTTTACACCTTAAGAGAAAATAAGTTTTATTTTAATACCAGAAGTTAATTCGTGAAACTTTTGCAGTAAATAAGCTACAGAACGAGTTGCGCAGAAGAACCTTTTGTTTGTTGAAGCTTGCTTACAAATTCAGCATTGCTGTCTATCAGGCATTTATCGTCATTGAGTACAGGACCAGTGATTTTGATATCAATATTATTCTCCACTTTCCCATGAAAAGTCTGTTTTAAGGAAGGCCATTTTTCTGCTAGCTGTGATTATGAGTGTCATTAGGCATTCCATCTTCTAATTCATTATTTACAAGAAATGTTAATAAGAGAAAACATATACTGTGATTCTTCAGTCGAAATACCCTACTGTTTAAACTGTTGTCTACAAAGTGATCGTAGGTGAACACCACATATTATTGTTATCGTACACTTTTCCATTAGAAAGAATCTTTGGTAACATGAGTTGCGCGGAAAATATATATTTACGTGACGTTGTCGAACAGAAGTAAACAAAATATGTTAATGTACAGATTTGCGTTTCCCTTCGAGGCTTGCAGTGACAATACGTGCAAAAGGGGGATAGGCTGCTGTTTAGGAAACACTAAAAGGAATTTATTCTTGAACTGAAATTCTCAACAGTATGTGAAACAATTTTTTATATCTCTTTTTGCTTCCTAACTATTTGTCATGCACTACTTATAATTTTGTGATTGGGACTGTACCCTTTGATGTGCAGTATTGAATGTGATACTTCAAAAAAATAGGGAATTATGTAGACAGTGGGAAGGAGAGAGGAAGAGAGAGCAAGAGTGTGTGTGTGAGAGAGAGAGAGAGAGAGAGAGAGAGAGAGAGAATTTTCGGAAAATTAGTCAATACTTCTTTCAAGCACATGGACTACAATTTCCTCTTTAGCTGCACACTACACACCTATTTGAATTGATTGTAATAATTGTATCGTCTGTGAAAAGTACTCCATGGTATGTATTAAACGAAGGCCCGTTATAAGAATGAGAAGCAACTGTGAAACTAATATTGAACTGTTTGGAAGTCTGTTTCCCCTGTTAGAAAAAAAGGAATTACGTAGTGTTACTGAATTGTTAGCTATACCATTAATTCCATGAAATCTCTTTTCTTCTAACAAAATATTCTAAGTTATACAGTCAAATACCATGGATACGCATGAATGTTGTTGAGAAACAGATAACCGCAGCTTCATCTATGTATGTGCAAATGTTTTTTCATCTAGTTTGCCTGATGATCACAATCGAATACAGAAAGCAAACTAGATAAAGATAGCCTAACAATTGAGTTGTATGTGACATCAGTGTCCCAGGCATAGCACTGGCTTACAGGATACAAAACATTTCCCACTGCAAGCTGGTCACGCAAGGTTGTTGACAGACGAGTTGCCTACTTCAAGGCTTCCGTTCACGGTTGGTCCGCTCAATTTACAGACAAGGCCAGTCGCATGAATTACCAAAATCTTTTCCGCCAGCCACGTGGCTGCGAAAAAGTCGCCGACAAAGAGTTAGTATTGTCGTAGTTTCCACTGCGTTTCCGGGATGAGTGGACGGTTCTTTGAACAGCTGTTCTGTAATGAAACACAGCTAAGTGCTTCCGTGCACACATTGACATATATTTTCTGCTGAAACGGTAATTGCAAAAAAATTTTAAGAAGTTTAATACCGTACCGGAATACGTCTCGTACGATGTAGGAAATTATCAAATGAATAGCCTTTTTTGTCATGTTTATTTGGTGAAGTAAGAAATCCTGCACTGTGTTCTCTATGCAAATGAACGTAATATAAGAGAGAGAAATGGTTCTTCTTTCTTTTTGATATGTTATTGTAAAGTTTGGTACAGTTATCTTCAAAATAATGGAGTTATGACCTGACTTATTTTAGTGGCCAGCGTTTGAAGGCCTTATGTAGTAGGCATGACAACAAACGCTAATCGAATGTGGCGCTCCCATTAATATTTTAAGAGTTCGGGTAACACCGTAGAAAAGTTAACAAAGATTTCCAGAGAATATAAAGGAAATCTTTGAAAGAACGGCGACGAAGTTCTCGAGAAAATCTGTTGGGTACATTTGGAAAAACTCTATTCGAGGAAGGCTGTTCAACCTCTCAGATATTTCCATAATATATCTTGCTTAGCGACCATAAGAATACGAGGGGAGGGTGCATACTGTGGCTTATACACTACCTCATCAGAAGTATACGGACACTAATTTACGGACACTCATACGGAGTGTGTCCTCCCTTCACTTTATGATAGCTTGAACTCCTTCGGAGATACTTTCGCGGGGTGTCTGAATGTCTGTTGAGGACGGACAGCCTATTCTTCCTCAAGAGCCGAAACAAGAGAAGTTAGTGATGCTGGACGATGAGGTCTGGAGCAAAGTCGACGTTCCAACTCATCTCGAAGGTGCTCCACTGGATTCAGATCTAGACTCTGGGCAGGCCATTCCATTTGTCCACAAGCTAGTGCATCACAGATGCTGCTTCACGACAGGGTGCATTGTCCTGCTGATACAAACAGTAATCGTCTCAGAACTGTTCCGGCACTGTACGCAGTCCACAATGCCGTAAGTACGTTCATATTCTTCGGTCTTTACCGGTTGCTTAAGAGCAATACAGAATCACACTCTGTTCACGATGCGCACCACCCCCCCCCCCCCGCCCCCCCCCCGCCCCCCCCCCCCCCCCGTCGGCCCTCGGAGGTTCGAGGGTGTGTGTGTGTTCTCCTTAGCGTAAAAATGGTTCAAATGGCTCTGTGCACTATGAGACTTAACATCTGAGGTCATCAGTCCCCTAGAACTTAGAACTACTTAAACCTAACTAACCTAAGGACATCACACACATCCATGCCCGAGGCAGGATTCGAACCAGCGACTGTAGCGGTCGCGCGGTTCCAGAGTCCTTAGCGTAAGTTAGTTTAAGTTAGATTAAGTAGTGCGTAAGCTTAGGGACCGATAACATCAGCAGTTTGGTCCCATAAGACCTTACCAAAAATTTTCAATTTTCTGTCCACGAAAAACACTCCCATACCGTAATTTTACAACTACACATGATGTCTGTTGAGATTGAAAATTCGCAATTTTTCACAAATACAACTTTTATTTATGTACGTATACAAGGTAGATGACTGGACAACAAAAGAAGGGTAACAATAACGATGCCAGTAAAAGTCTCCTAACTGAGACAAACAAAAGTTCACTTCTAATTTTCCACAAAGGTTCGTGGTAACACACACACACTCACACACACACACACACACACACACAAACACACACCCAGACACACACTAGTAAAAGTCCAATTCAGAAATGAAGACATAATCATCAGCTGTCGAAGTCCATGAGGTCAGCATCCAGAGTGAACTGAACTTCAGGGCTGGTTCTAGCCCTTAAATAGCTGTCTCCTGCCAATCAGGTTTCGGCATAGTGATACTTCCTGCAGGCCGTGGCTCGAGGTCCCCTTGCAGGAAGTAGTGATTGGAATGTCTGTTTCCATTACCTTGTATGAGGGCTGTCCAGAAAGTAAGTTACGATCGGTCGCGAAATGGAAACGACTATGAAAATCCGATAAAGCTTTGCAAAGATGTGTTGGGCAGTGTCTCTAGTATGACTCTAGGTAGAATTATGTCGCTCTTTTCATTCCTGAGTTCTTAGTGAGCGCGTAAAGATGTTATAGAAAATAGTGTCTCCCACCAAGTACGAGGGCCTGGTGAGAATTTTCCCCTGAAGCTATGCAACCAACATTACATAACTGTCGTGCGGTTTCTTCTTCAAGACAATTCTCAGCCTCATTCTGCAGGGGCAATGAAGATGTTTCTGCATCGTTTCAATTGGAAATGTTTGGTTACCCACAATACAGCCCGTAATTGTCTCCCACTGAGTTTCATCTCTGCTCAAACGAACCGCTGGCTATGAAGACAACATTTTGGCACAGAGAACGAGCTTTAGGCCAGCGTAGAGTATTGGCGGAAAGCACTGGCGGCTGCCTTCTATGATGAGGGTATTGGAAAGTTCGTACAACGCTACGACGAATGTCTGAGTCAGAACGGCGACTACGTAGAGAAGTAGCTGAAAGGTGTAGCTAACTGTTACAAATGAAACATTTCTGATTTTCACTGTGATTTTCATTTCGCGATCAATCGTAACTTACTTTCTGGACAGCCCTCGTATGTAAATAGTCGGTGTTTACCATGGTGCTTTTTTAAGCCTTGGACACAGACAATCCTGTCCTGTGTGGTGTAATATGGGTTGCCGGCCCTCAGGGGCTACCTTGGCTCCAGCATAACCCTTCCATCGGACTGCCACAGGCTACGGAGTGACTGATCACTCCAAATCGCTCATTTTCATTCATCCATCGTGCAGTGGCGTACTGTCTTACGTCACGTCAAGCGTCACTTAGCACTGGCTACGCTAAATTGTGGCTTATGAGGAGCTACTCGACCATTGTACGCCATTATTTTTAATTCCCTACGCACAGTCGTTATCAGGAGAAAGAAAACTGGCATTCTATGGATCGGAGCGTGGAATGTCAGATCCCTTAATCGGGCAGGTAGGTTAGAAAATTTGAAAAGGGAAATGGATAGGTTAAAGTTAGATATAGTGCGAATTAGTGAAGTTCGGTGGCAGGAGGAACAAGACTTTTGGTCAGGTGATTACAGGGTTATAAATACAAAATCAAATAGGGGTAATGCAGGAGTAGGTTTAATAATGAATAAATAAATAGGAGTGCGGGTAAGCTACTACAAACAGCATAGTGAACTAATTATTGTGGCCAAGATAGACACAAAGCCCATGCCTACTACAGTAGTACAAGTTTATACGCCAACTAGCTCTGCAGATGATGAAGAAATTGATGAAATGTATGACGAGATAAAAGAAATTATTCAGGTAGTGAAGGGAGACGAAAATTTAATAGTCATGGGTGACTGGAATTCGTCAGTAGGAAAAGGGAGAGAAGGAAACATAGTAGGTGAATATGGATTGGGGGGAAGAAATGAAAGAGGAAGCCGCCTTGTAGAATTTTGCACAGAGCATAACTCAATCATAGCTAACACTTGGTTCAAGTATCATAAAAGAAGGTTGTATACCTGGAAGAATCCTGGAGATACTAAAAGGTATCAGATAGATTATATAATGGTAAGACAGAGATTTAGGAACCAGGTTTTAAATTGTAAGACATTTCCAGGGGCAGATGTGGATTCTGACCACAATCTATTGGTTATGAACTGCAGATTGAAACTTAAGAAACTGCAAAAAGGTGGGAATTTAAGGAGATGGGATCTGGATAAACTGAAAGAACCAGAGGTTGTAGAGAGTTTCAGGGAGAGCATAAGGGAACAATTGACAGGAATGGGGGAAAGAAATACAGTAGAAGAAGAATGGGTAGCTCTGAGGGATGAAGTAGTGAAGGCAGCAGAGGATCAAGTAGGTAAAAAGACGAGGGCTAATAGAAATCCTTGGGTAACAGAAGAAATATTGAATTTAATTGAAGAAAGGAGAAAACATAAAAATGCAGTAAATGAAGCAGGCAAAAAGGAATATAAACGTCTCAAAAATGAGATCGACAGGAAGTGCAAAATGGCTAAGCAGGGATGGCTAGAGGACAAATGTAAGGATGTAGAGGCTTGTCTCACTAGGGGTAAGATAGATACTGCCTACAGGAAAATTAAAGAGACCTTTGGAGAGAAGAGAACCACTTGTATGAATATCAAGAGCTCAGATGGCAACCCAGTTCTAAGCAAACAAGGGAAGGCAGAAAGGTGGAAGGAGTATATAGAGGGTTTATACAAGGGCGATGTACTTGAGGACAATATTATGGAAATGGAAGAGGATGTAGATGAAGATGAAATGGGAGATAAGATACTGCGTGAAGAGTTTGACAGAGCACTGAAAGACCTGAGTCGAAACAAGGCCCCGGGAGTAGACAACATTCCATTAGAACTACTGATGGCCTTGGGAGAGCCAGTCATGACAAAACTCTACCATCTGGTGAGCAAGATGTATGAGACAGGCGAAATACCCACAGACTTCAAGAAGAATATAATAATTCCAATCTCAAAGAAAGCAGGTGTTGACAGATGTGAAAATTACCGAACTATCAGTTTAATAAGTCACAGCTGCAAAATACTAACGCGAATTCTTTACAGACCAATAGAAAAATTGGTAGAAGCGGACCTCGGGGAAGATCTGTTGGGATTCCGTAGAAATGTTGGAACACGTGAGGCAATACTAACCTTACGACTTATCTTAGAAGAAAGATTAAGAAAAGGCAAACCTACGTTTCTAGCATTTGTAGACTTAGAGAAAGCTTTTGACAAGGTTAACTGGAATACTCTCTTTCAAATTCTGAAGGTGGCAGGGGTAAAATACAGGGAGCGAAAGGCTATTTACACTTTGTACAGAAACCAGATGGCAGTTATAAGAGTCGAGGGGCATGAAAGGGAAGCAGTGGTTGGGAAAGGAGTGAGATAGGGTTGTAGCCTCTCCCCGATGTTATTCAATCTGTATATTGAGCGAGCAGTAAAGGAAACAAAAGAAAAATTCGGAGTAGGTATTACAATTAATGGAGAAGAAGTAAAAACTTTGAGGTTCGCCGATGACATTGTAATTCTGTCAGAGACAGCAAAGGACTTGGAAGAGCAGTTGAACGGAATGGACAGTGTCTTGAAAGAAGGATATAAGATGAACATCAACAGAAGCAAATCGAGGATAATGGAAAGTAGTCAAATTAAATCGGGTGATGCTGAGGGGATTAGATTAGGAAATGAGACACTTAAAGTAGTAAAGGAGTTTTGCTATTTAGGGAGTAAAATAACTGATGATGGTCGAAGTAGAGAGGATATAAAATGTAGACTGGCAATGGCGAGGAAATCGTTTCTGAAGAAGAGAAATTTGTTAACATCGAGTATAGATTTAAGTGTCAGGAAGTCGTTTCTGAAAGTATTTGTATGGAGTGTAGCCATGTATGGAAGTGAAACATGGACGATAACCAGTTTGGACAAGAAGAGAATAGAAGCTTTCGAAATGTGGTGCTACAGAAGAATGCTGAAGATAAGGTTGGTAGATCACGTAACTAATGAGGAGGTGTTGAATAGGATTGGGGAGAAGAGAAGTTTGTGGCACAACTTGACTAGAAGAAGGGATCGGTTGGTAGGATATGTTTTGAGGCATCAAGGGATCACAAATTTAGCATTGGAGGGCAGCGTGGATGGTAAAAATCGTAGAGGGAGACCAAGAGATCAATACACTAAGCAGATTCAGAAGGATGTAGGTTGCAGTGGGTACTGGGAGATGAAGAAGCTTGCACAGGATAGAGTAGCATGGAGAGCTGCATCAAACCAGTCTCAGGACTGAAGACCACAACAACAACAACAACAACAACGCACAGTCATTGTGCTAGACAGACTGCTACTAGCAGTTTAAAATTCACGAGTTATTCCTATCCGCCGAAGTCATACAATTTTTTACATCCACCATGCGCAGCGGTCAATAGTTCCAGTCCGTCGTTACACGAGTTCTACCTGGTCATGGTTTAGCTGTTGTTCCTTTGCATTTTCAATTCACAATCACATCACTATGGGTGTCTTTGGAAGGACTGAAATGTCTTAATGGATTTGTTGTTCACGTGACACCCAGGACTAGTCCACTTTCAAAGTCACTGACCTCTCCTGACCGATACAATCTGCTACTACTGCGTCGCTACTAACAACACAATACGTTCCGCCGGCTTTCATATTGGCGGCTCCGCCTTTCGTGATTTGTAGTTGTCAAATACGCATTACTTGTGGGTGCCTGTACACTTTTGATCAGATAGTGTACAGTCCATTTTCCTTCGATCAATACGCGAATGGAATAGGGTACAAAATCTCTAATATTAGTAGGAAGTCATCCCCACCATGTACTATTCAGTGACGTGCGGTGTGTACAGGGTCTATTATAATTATTGGCGTAGGCCAATACAGTTGAAAGTACACGATACTACAAATAAAAAAGTCCCAGTAAACGTAGGTGTGGAAATGAAATGTATGTACGATAATTGCGACTTCGTCGTTATCAGCCACTGCTAACGTGATTCCGTATGCCGGTCCATGGAGTGATCTTTTTTTACATTTACGACACGTGGCGTTGTAAACAGAATGGAAACGACATTACAGTACACAGTCTTAATCCTAGTTTACACGACGACACTAGTTTGCAGGCAACTGCGCTACCGGCCAATGCGCTTGGGCACCTCGCGTTTGCGCAACTCGCCGGTGAAACTAAACACTTTCGGCGTGTTCCAACTTTGGCGACAGTAGCTGCATGAGTTTTGAGGTAGTGTGTGTTCGTAGAGTGTAAACAAACTGAAATATGCAGTGAGGAACGGAGAATAATTGCCTGCTTTTAGAATATCTATGCTTTGCATAGGTGTTTGTGGTATTTCAGTGATGCTGATTACAAAAACGCCGGCCGTAGTGGCCGTGTGGTTAAAGGCGCTGCAGTCTGGAACCGCAAGACCGCTACGGTCGCAGGTTCGAATCCTGCCTCGGGCATGGATGTTTGTGATGTCCTTAGGTTAGTTAGGTTTAACTAGTTCTAAGTTCTAGGGGACTAATGACCTCAGCAGTTGAGTTCCATAGTGCTCAGAGCCATTTGAACCAATTTTTGATTACAAAAACAAGCAATATATAGCTGCTTCTGAGACCTTCACATGCGATCAGAACATAGATAGTTTGACACTGTCTGAGCTGCAGGGCAAAATTTATTGAATTAGGAGCACATTTGCAACTGAATGAAGAAAAATACACGCAAATGTAATTCTAGCTTTGAAAATACTCTCGTCTACAAGACTAAAATCCCATAATTAGAGTTGGCCGACATTTTTTTAAGGAATTTTGTTAACAGGAGGGAAGGCTTCACAAATCAAGAAGCTGCATACTTTATTCAGTATTCACCTATTTAAAACGTCGTAGCAGTGCTCCCCATTCACATATGTTTGAATTTTGAAATATTGCCACTGTACAGATCTATCTTCAAGAGAGTAGTTGGCAAACCATTCCCTTCTTAATGCAGCCTGCTTCGAATAATTACTGCTGTTAATGTTAATAATTATTGGTGTTAATGAAAAAGCGTCATCACCAATTAAAACCGCATCATATAGCATGCCGAGTGTTCTCGATTGTAATGCACGCAATGTGATATGTAATTTGAGTTCTAGCGACAGTGCTTCATGCATTACAGTATCTTTATTCCTTATCGCATAACGAACTCTTTTTAGAAGAAACGTGAACAGTTCTGGTGACATTCTAAAATAATTAAAATGACTTCTTGGGTCTTCCATTATAAATTACTTCAGCAAGGATGCTGAGCAACAGACAAGTTTCTTTCTTTTTTTTCTTATGCAGCGATTCCATGCAAAAAGCTTTAACTCCATCACAACTCGTGTGACATGCAGCTGCCAAAACTTCCATTTCAGACACGACTCAGGAACCCACAAAACGACGAAACTGAAATGTATACTGGTTTCGCCGTGTCTACAGTCAAATATGAAACCATATGCATGCAACTCTTTCCACGCAAGGGGTGGCGCAACCCAATGTCGTCGTGTAAACTAGGCTTTAGTACCACTCATGTCAGTTGTTTACGGAGCGTCAGGTGTGTTGTATGAATGTTGGTGCTAACATGGAACATTATAGTTATGAGAAGTATGTGGATATGCATATCATGTATGTTAGGGCTAGCGACAATGCACGGAAAATTGCACGCTTGTACCAAGGAGTATACACTGCCCGAAGACACCCCGAAAGTCGAACGTTTCAAGGGTACACCAACGTCACCGAGGAAGTGGGGGCTTTGCACATGCCGCGAGAGCGTGTAACCCTGCAGAAATTACACCAGTGCTTGAAGATGTAATGCTGGAAACAGCCGAAACTTTCTGCAGGAATCTCGGCAAGGAGACTTACGACATAAATTTCTGGAATGAGTAGTGTTTGGAGAATAATACGTCGCAGTGCAATGTACCCGCACCACGTCCAATGCGGTCAGTATCTTAGTGAGACATACTCTGGTCCTATACTAAAGCTCTGCCAGTGGATGCTATAACAAGCTGTTAGCAACCCTACGTTTGACAATAACATTTTATTTACAAATGAAGTAGGGTTCACTCGTGATGATGTGTTTAATTATCACAATTCTCACGTTTGGAATCATTTAGGTTCCAACCCTGATGCTGTGCGCGAGTCTCCACATCAGCGATGTTTTTCATTGAATGTGTGGTTGTAGGTAAATCGTCTCATTGGGCCATCAGTGTTACCAAACAAACTCAATGGACGAAATTACCTTCGGTTTCTACGGCATCATCTTGCAGGCTTGCTTGAGGGTACTCCGTTGCCGCAACAGCAGAGGATGTGGTACGTGCATGACAGAACTCCGGAACATTTTGCTGCTATGGTGAGACGACGTCTAATGCACCAATATCAACAAAGATGGATTGGGCGAGGAGGACATTTCCAGTGAGCTCCAACATAACATGACTTAAGACCCATGGATTATTGAGTTTGGGGCCACCTTAAAGATGTATAGTATGCCACTCCGGTTAACACGGTTGAAGAAATGGAGTAGAGACTTGTCAATGCTAGTCAAGAATTTCGAAATGGTCCAGGTGATTTTGAAAGTATTCGAAACTCATTATGGCGACAGACACAGGCTTGCAACAGGGTGCGAGGATGACACTTTGAAAACCACCTTTAACTACGAATACAGTCTTGTAACTGTTGTCATGTTCATTCAAAACACTTCAATTTCTACCAAAGTAACTCTAATAACGTTTCTTATTACTGTACAGTATTGTTACCTTCTTTACACAGAATAAAGTCAGTAGTAAATACAAAGTAGCAATTACGTCGCAGGCGATTTGTTTGCGGGCCTGTGTTTACTGAGACGTTTTCATTTCTAGTATCGTGTGCTTTCAACTGTATGCGTTTTTGCGACTAATTATGATACACCATGGATGTGTACATATAGATGCAGTCTGCATTATCGCATAACCCCCTTAAGACAGCTGAAATAATATGTATGCTTTATTTTTCTTCACTGTCTTAGTTTACTAAATACTACTGTCATCAAGAAGGGGGAAGGAAACAGTTTTGTGTAAGAAAGAAATAAGTGAATGATAACAATTTATTTGATAGTGATGACATTCATTTCTTTATCGATGACCCAATTTCCTCACGAATACTGGTGCGGCAACGAAACATGCTGATTTGAATGGGGCATCATGAAGAGAGTACAGCGACAGTAAGTAGTTTTTTACGTCATAAGCTGATGTTTTATGTTAATGGTCTCATTTGAAGAGGTAGATCGAGAAATCTATTTCCTATCTGCCTCAGTAGCAAAAATACATTGGCTGAAGAAAAATCGCACGTTTGTTGTGTAGAGATCTCCGGTCGGCTGTCATTGTACGTCAAGTATTTCATGTACACTTCAGTATTCCCACATGATGTCGCGCTCCTGGCCGGCAGTCAACTGTTTCATGAGTGAACACATTTAGGGCAAGTGGAAATGTACAGCGAAGAAGAATGGGTTACCACGGCTTGTAAGATGACTACAAAACATTTTTATCTGTCTGGGTGTATGAGTAAACCAAACATGCAATCCAGAAGACTTTATGAGTGGCCTATTTCAGAAAAGTGTCAGCGTGTGAATCATTCAACGAAACGTCATCGATACAGGCTTTCGGAGACGAAGGCCCACTCGTGTACTATTGATATCTGCACGACACAAAGCTTTACGCCTCGTCTGGGCCCACTGACATTTGACTGTTGATGACTGGAAACATGTTGCTTGGTCGGACGAGTATCTTTTCAAATTGTATGAAGCGGATGGATGTACACGGGTGTGGAGGCAACCTCATGAATCCGGCATGTCAGCAGGTGGAGGCTCTGTAATGGAGTGGGGTGTGTGCATTTCGAGTGATATGGGACCCCTGATTCGTCTAGATACGACTCTGACACGTGACACGTACGTAAGCATCCTGATTGATCGCTTGCATCCTTTAATTTCAGAAGGACAATGCGACGCCTCACACGTCCAGAGTTGCTACAGAGTGGCTCCAGGAACACTCTTCTGAGTTTAAACACTTCCGCTGGCCACCAAACTCCCCAGACATGAACATTATTGAGCATGTCTGGGATGCCTTGCAACGTGCTGTTCAGAAGAGATGTCCACCCCCTCGTACTCTTACGGATAGCCCTGCAGGATTCATGATGTCAGTTCCCTCCAGCACTACTTCAGACATTAATCGAGTCTATGCTACGTCACGTTGCGGCACTTCTGCGTGCCTATGGGGACTCTAGACAATATTAGGCAGGCGTACCAGTTTCTTTGGCTATTCAGTATATTTTAACATTTGAAGCACACTTTATATGAATGAATCCTAAAAACAGACTCTCTAAGGAACATTTTAAAAGAGAAGAAAACTTTAGTCTATACAAATAATCCTGCCCTGGTCTACCCGCAGAGGCAGCTCTTCTCGTGTGCCGACGGCTTGAGAGTGTGTGAATTCTGGCCGCAGCCGCGAGTGGGTGTTTGCCAGACGTTAGGGAAGCTCCGAGACGACAGACCAGAAGGAACATTTCAAATATCAGCAAGCTTCGTTGCTGCACTCACTAGAGTATAACAGTTGACCGAACAGCAGAGGAGCGAGCGGTTAGCGTGTTGCTCCAGACCAGTGCCTATAATCAGCCGTATCAGCTGCCGCTTTACATCTCTCGACATACGGACAGCCACACAATTTCCGAGGTGTGCAGAGCTTGGGCGGCGGCTGTGCGCCCAGACGAGGCCGTCCTGCGGTCTCAGGAGGCGGCACGTGCTGGGGGCAAACAGCCACTCAGCAGCGGCGTCCAGGGACTCAGGGACTGCTCCGCAACCGTAAAATATGACGGCAATGAAAGCTTTCGAAATCGCAGTTTGTGACATAACTGTTCCATTGCGCAAATTGTTTTGATGCTAGTAAGCTGAAATAAAGACTCTAGTGCGGTATCTTTTTGCCGGTCTATTTCTGTCTATTCTCTGTTCATGTAACTGTCAGTATGTTGTGCACCTTGCCTAAGACTAGCAGACGATAATCACCACGCTCCGCAACCGTAAAATATGACGGTAATGAAAGCTTTCTAAATCGCAGTTTGCGACATAACTGTTCCATTGCGCAAATTGTTTTGATGCTAGTAAGCTGAAATAAAGACTCTAGTGCGGTATCTTTTTGCCGGTCTATTTCTGTCTATTCTCTGTTCATGCAACTGTCGGTATGTTGTGCACCTTGCCTAAGACTAGCAGACGATAATCACCACGTGTCCGTGTTCTGCGGCGGACCATGGATGCGGATTTTCATCTCTTCGTGTTTCGTTGCCTAGGTGACCTCCGATACATTCTGGCGGGAACTATGAGTAGTGGCGATTAAATCACCGTAGAGGTCTGCCGAGTTGTCAGTGCGTAGTAATGATTTCCGAGAAGCGAAAGTTGTAACTAACACGGATTGAATGAAAATACAAATTGTCTCTACTAACATGTACATTTTAATACTTTATTATCTTTCTAAACTTTATTATATTTGTTATACTTCTTAGAGAAGACAGTGGTTGAAAGACTCACAAGCCTAAAAATTACATAATACTGCTGTAGTTGCTGTTTCTTTTTACACATTCTTCAACAGTTGGACAAAAAAAATGGTTCAAATGGCTCTGAGCACTATGGGACAGTTGGACAAAACATGCTACGTAATGCAGAACAATTTGCGTAGTGCTGAACAGAAAGCTTAACAGCTGACTGTAAATATTTACTGCTAAAAGGTAATGTGCAAGAAAATACAAAAAACTGCAGCTAGAACAACGGATAAATTAATGTTAACACTAAGGTTTTCCTCACACAATAAGAAGAATCATGTGTGACACTCCGTAAATGACAGACAATAGTATTTCTCGTCTTGTTAGTTAGATCCCCTTAAGTTATGTGGGTAACATACCAAGGTGAGACTGTCACAGTTTTGTATAGAAATGAAATGCTTTTCTTTCAAAGAAACGGGAAATCTGTTTCATACAGCTAGAATATCCGTAACTAGCAAGTGTCCCTTCAACAAGTTGTATAATTGGTGCTGCAACATTTTCGTAGCACGTGGCACACTGCACAGCTCCGTTTGGACCATCAATACTGGGTGGTATGAAGCCACCTAAAGTAACAGAGGGTGTATGCTTCAGTCGTAATTCCCAAGGAATTCAACTTTTAATAGGTAAATTGCATTTTTTCCTCTAAAACTTTAACTATCGTGATGGATACACAGATGATCTCAGCTGTGCTCCAATAATTTTTCTTTTAAAGTCGATAGAAGTTCCTGCCTCGAGCTAAAGAGTGTCTTATGACTCTTTCTCGAGAGTAGAAGTCAATTTTAGTATCCGGCTTTGCAAGCGGTACTGTTATAGGTGGGTATGTCGCGTCTGGCGTTAATTAGGTTAGATAGTAACTTGTTCCATAGATGATAATCACGATAAACGTTGTGACATAGAACTTTCTACATGCTAACCGCTTATATATTTTTTCTATAAACATGATTTTTTCTATTCAAGAATTCCTCTATCGTGTAGTAGGAGCCCTTAAGGAGAAACTACTTTAATCTACATTTGAAAACATTTCCGCTTTCTGTCCACTGCATGATGACTCGCGTCTTGACTGTAACATACTGAAGAGAACGGATCAGCCTCATTCAGAATGAAATCTCTATTTTTTTTATCATTTAGTGTTATTCATATTTATAAAAAGATCATATCAGCTGTTATTTAACTGCTTGTTATTCCAAAATAATGAATTTTATTTCACATATATATAAAAACACAGAAGACGGACAATAGCCCCGAAGAATAAAGAAAAACTAAAAGCTAGTAGTGTTGATATGGGGGTTATTCGGAAAGCAAGGTCCGATCAGTCAAAATGTTTTATTTGAAACAGTTAGCTACAGCTTCTCTACATAGTTGCTGTTTGGCCTGAGACATTCGTCGTAGCATTCTACCAGCTATCCAAAACCCTCGCCACTGAAAGCAGCCGCCTGTGCTTTCTACCAATAAGCTACGCTGATTTGCAGCTTCTTGTCTGTGTCAAAATGTTGTCCTCATAACCAACGGTTCATGTGAGCAGAGATGAAAATCAGAGGGAACCATGTCCTGGCTGTTTGGTGGGTGATCAAACACTTCCCATCGAAAACGCTGTAGGAGCTTCCTCATTGCCCCTGCAGTGTGCGACCGAGAATTGTTATGAAGAAGGAAATTCATGACATTTGCGTAATGTGGACTGCATGAAACCAGGCGAAATTTTGTAAGAGGCACTCATACATGGGCGAGAGACACTATTTTCTAAGCATTACGCGATCACTGTGCTCTGATAACTGAAAATTGGGACGTGACGCGATCTACAGGCATACTACAGACACTGTCCAACACGTCTATGCATAGGATTTTCGCTGTGATATCCCTTTCGAGATCGATCGGACCTTGCATTCCGAATAGCTCTCGTACTATTGCTGTTGAAGAGAGTTATGCTACAGTTACGCATTAAGAGCGATTTTCCATAATGACGGAAGAGTTAAAGTTGACAAACTCGGTTATAGCTACGTAAAGTGACCCAGCAAAAATATATGCTTTTGCAGTACTCTTTGAGGTTGGAAAATGTGCCTTCAAAAACCTACAGGAGAATAGGAGATTTTATCTATGTTCATTATGTACGATACATGCTTATGCGCCGGCCACGGTGGCTGAGCGGCTCTAGGCGCTTCCGTCCGGAACCGCGCGACTGCTACGGTCGCAGGTTCGAATTCTGCCTCGGGCATGGATGTGTGTGAGTCCTTCTGTTAGTTAGGTATAAGTAGTTCTAAGTTCTAGGGGACTGATGACCCCCGATGTTAACTCCCATAGTGCTCAGAGCCATTTGAACCATGCTTATGCAATTGAATCATGGGTGTAATCAAAAGATTGGGAATAGAGATAAGATACTGTAGTTGCATAGTAAATGGAATACGATACAGAGCAGTGCCGTTTCCCGAGTTCTAGACAATTCCGCTAGTAACTGTTCAGTCTTAATTGATAGGCAAAGAGAAGACACTGGGGAGAGGGAGGGGGCAGCTGTTAAATTCCCCCTAAATTAACAGCTTAGTCTAAATTGTGAATTGAGGAGGGAAGGGGAAAAGTGTTTCTAAGGATTTGTGAGATGTGGAAAGTCTGGATAGTAAGCGAGAGATTTGGTTGATTGTCATAGATGAGATGTCTGAGTATGCAGTGTAGTGATATTAATTTGCTTCGCGTTTTGTAGTTGTTAGTAATATCTTACTTAACTCAACGTGGTTGAAGTATTAACGGATATGGCGGCAGGGCGTGAATGGGGTTGCCGCCAGTTTCATTGCAGCGTTAATACATGCTACACTCTGCATAGCTGCTCACCGCTTTCGCCCTGCCGCATGCCCCTCAGAAGCAAAATACTTATGTCTCTTCCATGACACAACCGGAGATCCGTTCCCGGCTTGCGAACGTGTCTACTGCTCTTGCGATTTGTGGAACAGTAGCCGATCACCTCTGACAGGTCAAAGTTCAAACTTCACGTTGACGGTGTTATGATTGGTCACTGGAGAACACTTCCAATTGTTGGTAAGGATTTTTCGAATACAGGAAGGGTACGACATTGTATGGAGTTCAAACTGTTCAGTCTTTTAATATAATTAACAGTAAGAATGGTGCTATAAAAACTAAATTTTTACTTTCGTTTTTCGCGCCTTATGTACCAAGAACTTTACGTTAATGGATGAAAACTGTAATGCCAGTTGTATTTATTGGTATAACTGAGATTACACCAGCCACTAATACAAAGGCGGACCTCTACGTCTATGTCTACATCTGCATCTACATCTATAATTACATCTGCATACCGAAAGCCACCTTTCCTTTCCTGTTGCGTGCTCTTTCCATTTTGTATCGCTTTGAAACGTTATTTTTCTTGTTATTGTTGTGGTCTTCAGTCCAAAGACTGGTTTGATGCAGCTCTCCATGCAACTCTATTTTGTGCAAGCCTCTTCATCTCCGAGTAACTACTGCAACCTACATCCTTCTGTATCTGCTTTGTGTATTCATCTCTTGGTCTCCCTCAACGACTTTTACATTGGTGATCCCTCGATGCCTCAAAATGTGTTCTAGCAACCGAACCCTTCTTCGCTGCAGTTGTGGATTGTGCGGCTGGTCCCGGCGGAGGTTAGAGTCCTCCCTCGGGCATGGGTCTGTGTGTTTGTCCTTAGGATAATTTAGGTTAAGTAGTGTGTAAGCTTAGGGACTGATGACCTCAGCAGTTGAGTCACATAATATTTCACACACATTTGAACATTTTTTTTAACCCTTCTCCTAGTCAGGTTGTGCCGAAAATTTCTCTTCTTCCCAGTTCTATTCAGTATCTCCTCATTAGTTACGTGATCTACCCACCTAATCTTCAGCATTCTTTTGTAGCACCACATTTCAAAGTCTTCTATTCTCTTCTTGTCTAAAGTGTCTATCGTCCATGTTCCACTTCCATACATGGCTACACTCCATACAAATACTTTCAGAAATCATTTCCTGATACTTCAATCTATACTCTATATTAACAAATTTCTCTTCTTCAGAAACGCTTTCCTTGCCGTAGCCAGTATACATTTTATATTCTCTCTACTTCAACCATTGTTAGTTATTTTGCTCCCCAAATAACAAAACTCATCTACTACTTTAAGTGTCTGATTTACTAATCTAATTCCCTCAGCATCACCTGATTTAATTCAATTACATTCCATTATCCTCGTTTTGCTTTTGTTGATCTTATATCCTTCTTTCAGAACACTGTCCATTCCATTCCACTGCTCTTCCAAGTCCTTTGCTGTCTCTGACAGAATTACAGTGTCATCGGCAAACCTCAAAGTTTTTACTTCTTCTCCCTGCACTTTAATTCCTACTCTAAAATTTTCTTTTGTTTCCTTTACAGATTGCTCAATATACAGATTGAATAACATCGGGGAGAGGCTACAATCCTGTCTCACTCCATTCTCAAGCACCGCTTCCCTTTCGTGCCCCCAGACTCTTATAACTGCCATCTGGTTTCTATACAAATCGTAAATAGTCTTCCGCTACATTTATTTTATCCCTGCCACCTTTAGAATTATTCTAGTCAGCATTGTCAAAAGCTTTCTCTAAATCTACAAATGCTATAAACGTAGGTTTATCTTTCCTTACCCTATCTTCTATGAGAAGTCGTATGGTCAGTTTTGCCCCTCGTGATTCTACATTTCTCCGGAATCCAAACTTACTCCACAATATTTCATCGGCGTGACTGTGTCAAGAACATTAGTACTAGTGCCTTATTCGTCCTACACAGGATTGATTTTCGAACTCATCTGCATTACCTGACATTTTCCTACATTTAGAGCAAGCAGTCTTTCGTCACACCAACTGACGGATCGGTCCAAGTCACTTAACGACGACAACTTTCCGTAGAACACAGCGCCATCACCTACAAACAGACTCAAACTGCTGCTCACACTGTTCGTCACATAGTTTATGTATATAGAGAACAAGAGCGATCCTATCACCCTTTGCCTCTGATGCTCTGATGAACAATCGCCGTCGAGGACAATGTATTGGGTTCTGTTACTTAACAAATATCCGAGCCACTCATATGTCTGTGGACCTTGTCTGTATGCTCGTACCTCCGATATCAGTCTGGAGTGGGGCTGTTGCCACACCGGACTGGTCGACGAGTGACTAGATAGAAGTGTTCGACCTGCTTACCTACGTAGTACCAGGATTTTTTCGGACTCTCGGCAGGATTTTTCGCCATGGTATAACGGTAATATACACTCCTGGAAATGGAAAAAAGAACACATTGACACCGGTGTGTCAGACCCACCATACTTGCTCCGGACACTGCGAGAGGGCTGTACAAGCAATGATCACACGCACGGCACAGCGGACACACCAGGAACCGCGGTGTTGGCCGTCGAATGGCGCTAGCTGCGCAGCATTTGTGCACCGCCGCCGTCAGTGTCAGCCAGTTTGCCGTGGCATACGGAGCTCCATCGCAGTCTTTAACACTGGTAGCATGCCGCGACAGCGTGGACGTGAACCGTATGTGCAGTTGACGGACTTTGAGCGAGGGCGTATAGTGGGCATGCGGGAGGCCGGGTGGACGTACCGCCGAATTGCTCAACACGTGGGGCGTGAGGTCTCCACAGTACATCGATGTTGTCACCAGTGGTCGGCGGAAGGTGCACGTGCCCGTCGACCTGGGACCGGACCGCAGCGACGCACGGATGCACGCCAAGACCGTAGGATCCTACACAGTGCCGTAGGGGACCGCACCGCCACTTCCCTGCAAATTAGGGACACTGTTGCTCCTGGGGTATCGGCGAGGACCATTCGCAACCGTCTCCATGAAGCTGGGCTACGGTCCCGCACACCGTTAGGCCGTCTTCCGCTCACGCCCCAACATCGTGCAGCCCGCCTCCAGTGGTGTCGCGACAGGCGTGAATGGAGGGACGAATGGAGACGTGTCGTCTTCAGCGATGAGAGTCGCTTCTGCCTTGGTGCCAATGATGATCGTATGCGTGTTTGGCGCCGTGCAGGTGAGCGCCACAATGAGGACTGCATACGACCGAGGCACACAGGGCCAACACCCGGCATCATGGTGTGGGGAGCGATCTCCTACACTGGCCGTACACCACTGGTGATCGTCGAGGGGACACTGAATAGTGCACGGTACATCCAAACCGTCATCGAACCCATCGTTCTACCATTCCTAGACCGGCAAGGGAACTTGCTGTTCCAACAGGACAATGCACGTCCGCATATATCCCGTGCCACCCAACGTGCTCTAGAAGGTGTAAGTCAACTACCCTGGCCAGCAAGATCTCCGGATCTGTCCCCCATTGAGCATGTTTGGGACTGGATGAAGCGTCGTCTCACGCGGTCTGCACGTCCAGCACGAACGCTGGTCCAACTGAGGTGCCAGGTGGAAATGGCATGGCAAGCCGTTCCACAGGACTACATCCAGCATCTCTACGATCGTCTCCATGGGAGAATAGCAGCCTGCATTGCTGCGAAAGGTGGATATACACTGTACTAGTGCCGACATTGTGCATGCTCTGTTGCCTGTGTCTATGTGCCTGTGGTTCTGTCAGTGTGATCATGTGATGTATCTGACCCCAGGAATGTGTCAATAAAGTTTCCCCTTCCTGGGACAATGAATTCACGGTGTTCTTATTTCAATTTCCAGGAGTGTAGAACACATTATGCGTAGCTCACACCAGAAGATAACACCAGTCATCGTTAAATCAAAGTATGTACTGATTAAAATCTTAGCTAGCGTACAATACGGGACACAAACTTGCGACACATTAGTTACTGTCGATTTTTCTCAGCGAGAGTGACTAGCCAGGACAGGGTATAATCACCAAGAAGTTACTGATGTCAACAAGTGAGCCATCTGCGCAATGGGAAAGAAGTGTCGCAAAGGAGCACGTGCCGATGTGGCTTCTCGTTGCTGAACAGCAGGAGGAGACGGCGCCTGACCTTCACTGGTGCCTGGCAACGGAGATCACTTCGCACGCGCTACCTGCAGGAACTTTGTGCAATGTACATTTTCACAACTGCTAAAGTATGCCGAGCCATTACGCCGTGGTTGAATGAATTTCTTGCAGAAACGCAATATTTCGGCCGCATATGCAGAAGACATCCTCAAGGGGGCTGTAGATTCTATGACTCAGTAGCTAGCCAGAGTGTGAATCGGATATTCGTAGAAGCTATAACCACTCAGATGTCCTAGGCAGATAGGGACGAAACGTTAGGTTGACCAAGAAAATTATTCGATCACGGCGTAATAGTAAAAAGAAAAAAAAAAAAAGGGAGCGTATGGTATTGGTGGCCGGGAGACACCTCGCGGGGCGGTTCGGCCGCCGCTCCACACGTTTTTTAACGCCACTACGGTGACTTGCGAGTGAATGAGGATGAAATGATGATGAAAGACACACAAACACCCACTCATCTCCCTGACCCCGCCGGGAATGGAACACGGGACCCCGTGTGCAGTAAGCGAGAACGCTACCGCAAGACCACGAGCCGCGGACGGCGTGATAGTACTTGACAAGTATAACTGTCAGAGTACCAGCGAATTTAAACGTCTCTGAAAATGTTTGTGAGATGACGATATGTCAATAGAACAACAGTTAAGGTTATTGTGTCCAATTGAAATTAATGTTCAGAAATAAACAGACAGTTATAAGACGGAATTCGTCCCGGTGGAAACTTGTATGGAACGGGAATATTGTGGGACAATAATTGAGAAGTTTATGTGTACCGAACGAGGGGGGACGACGTTTATACATTCGATTCTGTTTTGGTAGGAGTTGGTTTCAAATTACTCCCTGAACAACATGACTGACAGCAATAATGAAACATGTAATTCATATCCGCTAAAAATATACCGTTTTCTCCAAAACATGGTTCAAATTGCTCTGAGCACTATGGGACTCAACTTCTGACGTCATTAGTCCCCTAGAACTTAGAACTAGTTAAACCTAACTAACCTAAGAACATCACACAAATCCTTGCCCAAAGCAGGATTCGAACCTGCGACCGTAGTGGTCTCGCGGTTCCAGACTGCAACGCCTAGAACCGCACGGACACTTCGGCCGGCACCGTTTTCTCCACAACGACTTCTATTTCTGCTTGGTCCTATTATATACAGCAACAAAGCACTATGCCCCATCGAAAGGCTCACCTCCGATGTTTTGCTACTGCACGACTGCTCAGTTCCGCGAACGGAGATCACGCAGCGGTAATACACAAGACCCGTATTTGGGGGATGGCGGCACAGTCCTATTAACGATGGCAGCCTCCTAGCATCACTGTACAATCGTGTAATCGATCCGCCTCCATTAGTGGACCATCAGTCTGACGTAAGGACGGGCTAGCTGGTACGTGTCTGCAATAAGTGGTGAATAGCAAGTTGCGCAAAATAGTCTTTGCAAGTGAACACAGTTTTCCTGTTCGGTTTACAAGGACACCGTTGTGGACGAAGAGGTCCATCACAAATTTAGTACGTCGGTTTTTTGGGTAGCATGAGGCAGAAAAAGTTGGTGTAGTTCTAAATTTTGAATCTATCAGTTAATGTTCTTTTGGTTTCGCTGTTACATCTACGTTTACATATACACGGGTGAAATGTATTTAAACCGACGGACTCTGGAAGGTTGTAGGGGACATCAAAACAAGTATTTTTCCCTATGTAATTTTTTCCTATGGGGATTATTTAAACCCATGGAGGCCGTATTACACTCTTCAGTTGTTAGAGGGCGTATTACTCTCTCCTGTTGTAGGCAACTGCTGTCCACCAGTGTAGTAGTGCAGTGTCTCTGTTTACTAATGGAGCGATACACCTGGAGTGAGTACACTGACATGCTTGGTGCGTACTACGTAGCGCACCACAACGGACGAGCTGCACAGCGGGTTTAAGAACAACAATATCCTACTCGCCGTATCCCGCATCATACGTCCTTCGCTGCTGTGTACCAACGTCTGCGTGAGACCAGGTCATTTAGCAGATTATCTGGACAGGGACACTGTCGCACGGTAAGAACGTTGCAATTTGAGGAAGCTGTCTTGCAGTATGTGGAGCGGGATCCTTCAATCAGCACTCGTGCCATTGCACGTAACGTGGGGACGAATCAAACGAATGTAAGAGCAGTCCTTCGAGAGTAATTGTTACATCCAGTTCACTTACAGCGTGTCCACAACCTAGAACCAGTTGATTATCCACCCAGAGCACAGTTTTCGCAGTGATACCTGGAACAGTGTGAAATGCATCCTACATTTTCATCCTCTGTGTTGTTTACCGATGAAGCAACGTTCGGGCGTGATGGAGTATTCAACATGCACAATTCGCATGTTTGGAGTGATGATAACTTACATGCCACAGTTACCAGGGCTCATCAAGTGCGGGTCGGTGTTGTTGGGGACTGTTTAATTGGGCCGTATCTGCTACCTAGGCCATTACATGGCAGGCACTATTACAATTTTCTTGCAAGAGCATTGCCAGAATTGCTGGAAGACGTCCCGCTCCCTACAAGACAACGCATGTGGTTCCAAAATTACGGGGCGCCGGCACATTTCAGTCATCGTGTGCGTCGATTTTTTGACCGACGGTTTCCAGAAACGTGGATTGGCAGAGGTGGTACAGGAGTACCATGGCCTGCTCAATCCCCAGATATGTCCCCTCTGGACTTTTTTGTGTGGTGAGAGATGCGCAACCTTGTTTACGCAGCTGCTGTTGCATCAGAAGAGGATCTGGTGATAGTGATAGTAGCCGTGATAGTAGCAACAGCAGGAACAGTTCAGGATACTCCTGGGGTTTTTGCCCGTGTCAGACAGAACGTGATCCGACGGTGAAACCTCTGTTTACATGTCAGTGGAGGCATTTTTTTAAATCTACTGTAATTGAAATTGGGTTGTGTTAATGTGTTGTCTCTTGGTCATAAAAAATGGAAAAGTGTTTGTTGATTTAATTAATTTGCCGCCAGAGAAATCTTCCTCTGCCGGTTTAAATACTCCTCATAGAAAAAAATGACATTAGGGAAAAATATTTGTTTTGCTGTCCCCTACAGCCTGCCAGAGTTTGTCGGTTTAAATACTTTTCACCCTGTATCTGACTACTCTGCAGTAAAGTAATTGGTAGAGGGTTCATCGAATCAGTTTCAGACACTCTATTGCTCTATTCTCAAATAGCACGTAGGAGGCGAACAGTTTCTCTACTGTATTGCGGTTATTACTCTTACCTATGTAGGCGGTAATCAACAAAATACCCTGGTATGCAAAACTTAAAAGAAAAAAAAAATGCCGGCCGGAGTGGCCGAGCGGTTCTGAGCGCTGCAGTTTGGAACCACGCGACCACTACGGTCGCAGGTTCGAATCCTGCCCCGGGCATGGATGTATGTGATGTCCTTAGGTTAGCTAGGTTAAGTAGTTCTAAGTTCTAGGGGACTGATGACCTCAGCAGTTAAGTGCCATAGTGCTCAGAGCCATTTGAACCAAAGACAAAAATAACTTCCACATTATGTGTCACTCGATGAAACTAGGACCATACATAGAAAGAACTGCTATAATGTAGTACAGAAGGTAACTGAATGGAAGGAAACGAACGAAAACTACACTCTTGCTCAAAGACAAAAATTACACTGAAGCCACGGTGATTTATGATGCTCTCCTGGACATTACAAGAGGCGGGACGTGGCTCTTAATACGGTACGAGATCAGCAGGAACGGAAATTCCCATGCATCCCAAAAGATTGGTATGTAGTTCTTGTGGCACGCAGTTCCATTCCTTCTTAGGGGGTTGACACCGGCTGGGTGGCCGTTGGTGCATGTAGACGTACTGTAGTAGATCTCCCAACGCATACCACACGTGCCCGATGCGACTTAAGTCGAAAGAATGTTGTTGTTGTTGTGGTCTTCAGTCCTGAGACTAGTTTGATGCAGCTCTCCATGCTACTCTATCCTGTGCAAGCTTCTTCATCTCCCAGTACTTACTGCAACCTACATCCTTCCTGTCCGCAGCTCGTGGTCGTGCGATAGCGTTCTCGCTTCCCATGCCCGGGTTCCCGGGTTCGATTCCCGGCGGGGTCAGGGATTTTCTCCGCCTCGTGATGACTGGGTGTTGTGTGATGTCCTTAGGTTAGTTAGGTCTAAGTAGTTCTAAGTTCTAGGGGACTGATGACCATAGATGTTAAGTCCTATAGTGCTCAGAGCCATTTCAACCATTTTACATCCTTCTGAATCTGCTTAGTGTATCCATCTCTTGGTCTCCCTTTACTATTGTTACCCTCTACGCTGCTCTCCAATGCTAAATTTGTGATCCCTTGATGCCTCAAAAAATGTCCTACCAACCGGTCCCTTCTTTTTGTCAAGTTGTGCCACAAACTCCTCTTCTCCTCAATTCTATTCAATACCTCTTCATTAGTTATGTGATCTACCCATCTAATCTTCAACATTCTTCTGTAGCACCACATTTCGAAAGCGTCTATTCTCTTCTTGTCCAAACTATTTATCGTCCATGTTTCACTTCCATACATGGCTACACTCCATACAAATACTTTCAGAAACGACTTCCTGACGCTTAAATCTATACTCGATGTTAACAAATTTCTCTTCTTCAGAAACGCTTTCCTTGCCATTGCCAGTCTACATTTTATATCCTCTCTACTTCGACCATCATCAGTTATTTTACTCCCCAAATAGCAAAACTCCTTTACTACTTTAAGTGTCTCATTTCCTAATCTAATTCCCTCAGCATCACCCGATTTAATTCGACTATATTCCATTATCCTCTTTTTGCTTTTGTTGATGTTCATCTTATGTCCTCCATTCAAGACACTGTCCATTCCGTTCAACTGCTCTTGCAAGTCCTTTACTGTCTCTGACAGAATAACAATGTCATCGGCGAACCTCAAAGTTTTTATTTCTTCTCCATGAATTTTGATACCTACTCCGAATTTTTCTTTTGTTTCCTTTACAGCTTGCTCAATATACAGATTGAATAACATCGGGGAGAGGCTACAACCCTGTCTCACTCCCTTCCCAACCACTGCTTCCCTTTCATGCCCCTCGACTCTTATAACTGCCATCTGGTTTCTGTACAAATTGTAAATAATTTTACAAAAACAGACATAATGTCTTATGGGATAACAGCAATCAGTGATTTTATAATGTTACTTTAAATCCGTCTTGATTGCAAATTCTTTTTTTTTTATTATTCATATGACCGGTTTCGGTTCATTCAGAACCATCTTCAGATCTGATATTTAAGTTACAGGAGTAACCCGTCCAATTCAGCAACTTTCACGTGCTACGTAGCATTGGACGGGTTACTCCTGTAACTTAAATATCAGATCTGAAGATGGTTCTGAATGAATCGAAACCGGTCATATGAATAATAATAAAAAAAAATTTGCAATCAAGACGGATTTAAAGTAACATAATTGTAAATAACGTTTCGCTCCCTGTATTTTACCCCTGCCACCTTCAGAATATGAAAGAGAGTATTCCAGTTAACCTTGTCAAAAGCTTTCTGTAAGTCTACAAATGCTAGAAACGTAGGTTTGCCTTTTCTTAATCTTTCTTCTAAGATAAGTCGTAAGGTTAGTATTGCCTCACGTGTTCCAACATTTCTACGGTATCCAAACTGATCTTCCCCGAGGTCGGCTTCTACCAGTTTTTCCATTCGTCTGTAAAGAATTCGCGTTAGTATTTGCAGCTGTGACTTATTAAACTGATTGTTTGGTAATTGACACATCTGTCAACACCTGCTTTCTTTGGGGTTGGAATTATTATATTCTTCTTGAAGTCTGAGGGTATTTCGCCTGTCTTATACATCTTGCTCAACAGATGATAGAGATTTGTCATGACTGGCTCTCCAAGGATGTCAGTAGTTCTAATGGAATGTTGTCTACTCCCGGGTCCTTGTTTCGACTCAGGTCTCTCAATGCTCTGTCAAACTCTTCACGCAGTATCTTATCTCCCATTTCGTCTTCATCTACATCCTCTTCCATTTCCATAATATTGTCCTCAAGTACATCGCCCTTGTATAAACCCTCTAAATACTTCCACCTTTCTGCCTTCCCTTCTTTGCTTAGAACTGGGTTTCCATCTGAGCTCTTGATATTCATACAAGTGGTTCTCTTCTCTCCAAAGGTCTCTTTAATTTTCCTGTAGGCAGTATCTATCTTACCCCTAGTGAGATAAGCCTCTAGATCCTTACATTTGTCCTCTAGCCATCCCTGCTTAGCCGTTTTGCACTTCCTGTCGATCTCATTTTTGAGACGTTTGTATTCCTTTTTGCCTGCTTCATTTACTGCATTTTTATATTTTCTCATTTCATCAATTAAATTCAATATTTCTTCTGTTACCCAAGGATTTCTATTAGCCCTTGTGTTTTTACCTACTTGATCGTCTGCTGCCTTCACTACTTCATCCTTCAGAGCTCCTCATTCTTCTTCTACTGTATTTCTTTCCCCCATTCCTGTCAATTGTTCCCTTATGCTTACCCTTAAACTCTCTACAACCTCTGGTTTAGTCAGCTTATCCAGGTCCCATCTCCTTAAATTAGCACCTTTTTGTAGTTTCTTCAGTTTTAATCTATAGTTCATAACCAATAGATTGTGGTCAGAGTCCACATCTGCCCCTGGAAATGCCTTACAATGTAAGACCTGGTTCCTAAATCTCTGTCTTACCATTATATAATCTATCTGATACCTTTTAGTATCTCCAGGGTTCTTCCATGTATACAACCTTCTTTCATGATTCATGAACCAAGTGTTAGCTATGATTAAGTTATGCTCTGCGCAAAATTCTACCAGACGGCTTCGACTTTCATTTGATAGCTCCAATCCATATTCACCTAGTATGTTTCCTTCTCTCCCCTTTCCTGCGCTTGAATTCCAGTCATCCATGAGTATTAAATTTTCGTCTCCCTTCACTATTTGAATAATTTCTTTTATCTCTTCATACATTTCATCAATTTCTTCGTCATCTGCAGAGCTAGTTGCATATAAACTTGTACTACCGTAGTAGGCGTGGGCTTTGTGTCTATCTTGGCCACAACAATGCGTTCAGTATGCTGTTTGTAGTAGCTTACCCGCACTCCTATTTTTTTATTGATTATTAAACCTACTCCTGCTTTACCCCTATTTGATTTTGTATTTATAACCCTGTATTCACCTGACCAAAAGTCTTGTTCCTCCTGCCACCGAACTTCACTAATTCCCACTATATCTAACTTTAACCTATCCATTTCCCTTTTTAAATTTTCTGACCTACCTGCCCGATTAAGGGATCTGACATTCCATGCTCCGATCCGTAGAACGCCAGTTTTCTTTCTCCTTATAACGACGTCCTCTTGAATAGTCCCCGTCCGGAGATCCGAATGGGGGACTATAGGCAGGCCAATCTACTCGCCGATAATCCTCTCGTTCCGGGAGCTCCTCGACCTGTGCTGTTGGATGCGACAGTGCGTCGACAGCCACAACACTTAAGTCAATGCCGAACGCATCCCTGACAAGTTGCACGTGCTGAAGCAGTGCAGTGTCACAATGTTGAACAGAAAGTCTACCGTGTTCAAAGTTCGTAAGGTCCGTACGCCCATGCAGTATTATGCTTTGCCATACCCTAACATCTGCACTACCAAAACGATTATGCTCGGCGATATTCCTGTGTGCATTACGTATTTCCAGCTTTCGCCATATGGAATATCAAATCAAACATCTTTCAGCCGTCTAAAATTCCGAACTGTTACTTTATTAAGCTACTATCTTTAGGGCTCCTTGTAAGGTAGCAGATTTTGCACCTTACATGATGCTACATCAGTACTAATACACCGAATAATAATTGATAATTGGCCCTCCGGTAGGACAGAATGGACACAGAAAAGGAAATTGTGTGTGTCATGTCAGACTAACGAGATGGGCTCATAGGCTGGAACACGGCCGGAACTTCTAAGGAAGGTGTTTATGTCATGTCAAACTAACGGGATGGCCGCGGCCGGACCCCTTTGTCGGCTGGCACTTCAGACCACCAAAGACGTTGGGAGATGCTGGGCCATCACAACAAGAAGCGAGAAGGAGCTATATGCGAAAAAGAGAAAGACGATTTCGCGCTACAGTGGAAAATTTGCGGAAGACTGTGACGGGATTGGCGCAGAGCGCGTAGAGATACGTGTTAAAAGTTTGGCGGCAACAGTAACCGCGGGAGAATTCTGTGTCGTAGTTGGGTACAAACGCGCACGGATACATGGAAGTCTGTGTCGTGATTGGCTACCAACGCGCACGGATCCATGCGGCGAAGAACGGCCAGGTCTGCAAAAACTCCGAAGGAGGACTCTGGGGTCTGCTGTGGAAGAGAGCAGTCGCGGTGTCTGGCTGCCCTGCTTGGAGAGCGTGGAGAGAAATAGGTTGGAGAAGTTACCGGTACTGAGTCCAGTGGTTACTCTCCAAGTCTGAATAGTTTAGAGCATACGACTCCACACACGTAGCATTATCTGTTCCTCTGAAGAGAGAAACAGATTTGTACTAACTTGTGGTGTTCATATGCAATCTGAAGTGTACCTTTGCTGCCGCGCACTTGAGTCGACCAACTACTCTTGGCATATGTGCAAGTAGCTTGAGTATTGACTAGTGACGGACTCCGCAATTGAACACATACGTACAGGAGTTTACGGGCGCAAACCACGTCCACGTTGGAGATTGAAGCCAAGCTCGCTGACGGGAAAGACGGCATGACGACGTTGTCTGGGCCGACCGTCGTAATCATCACGGAGAATTACGGTGATATTAGCAATCATCAGCCAAGCAGGGCACTGTAATTCTAAATGAGTTCATATTCCGCTAGCTCTTTGACTGGCGCCCTCTGAGTCTGTGTCCGTTCAGGCAGAACTGCAATAGAGTCACTTGCCGGTTCAGTGTTGCCTTAAGTAGTTAGGAAAAGAGAATGCATTGTGCCAATGATAGGCTAGTTAGGTTAGCGAGTGTATTGTATTGTCATGTTAGGCTAGAAATATTTCTCACCCTGTTTTCTGAATATATCTTAATTTGGTATGAAATGCTAATCACCGCATTATTGATTTCGTAGCTAGCAATCACCATATTTTTGTTTAATAATTAGAGTGTAATGGTAATTTCGATGCAAATCATACTGGGGGCATAACCGCGCGATTACACAGAGCCAACTTAAGTCAGATAGCAACTCATGGTCGACTAAGACTACCAATAGATATTTTTCAATATATCAATAATTTTACGATAAACTCCCCGTACGTTGCATCCTGAACGACGTCTAGGAAGATTCCAACCTCGGTTTCCATCAAAATAGGAGCCAGCATTCAAAGACTAGTATCTGTATCAAAAATCCATACATACCAGTCTTTGAAAGCTCGCCCCTGTTTTTATCGGAACCGAAATTGGAATCTACCTACACGTCGGTCAGGGGCCTGAAGACGGTGTAATATATCGCCGAAACTGGTAGCTCAATAAAAATAACAATTTGGAAATTTAGACGTTAGAAAGGTGTTTGATTTGACATTCAGTACTGAACAGCGGAGGTCCCGCAACCATCTCTGAGAAGATGGACATGCAGAGTGTCGCCGTATGAACGCACGTACAAGTTTCATCGAATTTTGTTGCTTGGAAGCTCTACATTATGCGAAAGTTACTGTCGTCCTTACGTTTTGACCACCAATGGGTTTTCGCATTCAGAGGTCTAAGTTGCTGATTGAAATTTCGTGAAAAGGTATTGCCCCAGCGAGATGCCTTTGTTTTAACGACTGTCACCGCCCACTCGCGTGTCGTGACCGTGATGCTCTTTGCAGCAGTACTCCAGAGGCGGACAGACAAGTGCAATGTAGGCAGACTAGCAAATTTGTTGCATCTTCTACCTGCCAATAAAACGCATTCTTTGATTCACCATCCTCATGACTTTTTCTATGTGATCATTCCAATTTAAGTCGTTCGTAATTTTAATCCTTAGGTATTTAGTTGAATTAATAAATTTGTGTGATTTATGGTGTAATCGAAATATAGTGGATTCCGTTTAGTACTCAAGTTGAACACCTCACACTTTTTATTGTTTGGAGTCAATTACCAGTTTTCGCATCACACAGATATCTAGCCTCCATCATTACATAATTGATTTTGCTGTTCTGATCACTTAACTGGATAATAAACGTCAACATCATCTACAAACAGTCTAAAAGAGTGCTCAGACTGTCTCTTACACCGTTCCTATAGTTTTCAAAAAGCAGTGGGACCTTTCCGTCAATTACTACGAACAATAATCTGCAACACAAAGCACCAGCATCATTCCAAGTGTGGTCTGATTTCGAGATGTGCATAAAACAGAGGTATGTCACTGCATTCCTCACTGCTGAAGACTAACCTGTTTTACGCCGATTAAAATCCCATAGGCACTTTCTAAAGGTATACGGAGACAGTACAATACACGTCAATAATGAAGAGCTTTGGGTTCTGCGTTGCTGAAATGGTGAAAAAGATGTGCACTACAAGCCATGACCCGGTTGACCCTCGTCAGTTGATCAGTCATCAGTCATATTAAACCGACTCAATCATCTCAGCTGTGATGATCGGTAGATTACGAACAAGGGCTTTTGTGCACAGCTGAATGTCGACTGTAACGGCTTATATAAGATATTACGCAACCTTGGGTATCGCAAAGTGTATGCCAGATGTGCCCCACAGATGTTACACTGAGCTGTTCTAAAAATTATTGCTATTAGGCGAGAAAAGAAATTCATGTAGGAAACCTTTCGTGAGGAAAAACGGTCATAAACAATACTTATACGCCATGTATGAAGATGAAGGTAGATGAGAGAGATTGACGTTGTCCTACCACACCCTACTCAAAGAAATCGTTTCAATATTCGCATAAACTTGTTTAGGGAAAAGACGGTAACCCTCAGATATGTTGTTCAGGGAGAAATTTGAAACCAACTCCCTCCAAAACAGAATCGAATGCATAAACGTTGTCCCCCCTCGTTCGGCACACATACACTCCTGAATTATTGTCCCATAATATTCCGGTTCCATACAAGTTTCCACCGGGACGAATTGCGTCCAATAATTGACACAGCAAAATGTATCAGTTTATTTCTGATCATTAATTTCAATCGGATACAATAACCTTAACTATTGTTCTGTTGACATAGCGTCATCACACAAACATTTTGAGAGACGTTTAAATTCGCTGGTACTCTGACAGTATGTTACGAGATATTACTAGACGTCATGCATGTTCATCGAACCTACATGGTACAACGGCAATATTCCGAGTAGAGAAATAAATTTAGGTTGAGTTGCACTTTGCATAATAGTAATTTAAACGCTTTCATTTATGTCATTAGTATCTGCGTGATTAATGTTATCGCTCTTAATTTGTAAAAAGTAGTTTCAATGTGGGAAATCTAGGAAAAAAAATACAGTGTCTTCGACTCTCTGCAGGTACCAGATATCTGGCTAAGGCATCTCTGAATGGGCGCTTCAGGCTGTGACACTATCTGTCAGTGGTCTGTTACTACGATCCTCTAGCTTCTGCTTCCAGTATTGTAAGTAATCGTTCTCTCTGACACGTTTTAAATGCCTGAAAGACGTAGTTGTTACCACATTTACTAAAAGACATCGTCGTATATGAAAATGGGGATATTTTCTGCAGGCTATGAGTTTGTCTGTCAGTTATTACCAAGTACTGTCGAGAGTTTCACGGATATAAGCAGACCAACAGTGGGTGCTTGTCGCACGTCAACCAACAGCATCCAAACATGCATCATACTCACGTCAAACAAGTACAAGAACTAGCTGAAAACTTATCTGTCAAAGCTGGTCACAGCCAACTAGGAGTAGTTAGAGAAGCACCACGGAGATTATCTGTCCCTTTCTACCCACAAAATCTTGCTGGACTTGGTTTCTATGCTAACAGAAATGGACACGAGTAACACTTGAATCTCAATTTTTGTTTTCTAAAATTCTTACCCACGTGCCTAAAATAAGGCAGAGGTCAGGCAGCTTCGACACCGTTCTACTTCCACCAAAAGTTTATGCAGGAGTCTCCGTAATTATTCTTCGTGAGTAGTGGAGAGACTGGCTATCCATCTTTGGTGTGACCAGAAACTTAAAAGGTTAAGAGACTATATGTACTCCCGGAATTGGATTCCGAGGCAGCAATCATGCAAAGGAGTACTTTAAAAGCCCATACCACCTTATACTTTCAAGGCCTCTTTCGTCAATGACTGGGTGAGAAACACATGTGAGACTTCGACACATAAACGAATGGGACGACCCTCAATAATATTGTTTGTGTAGTGCATTAAAATGAAATAAAAAATTCGCAAAACAAAAGGAGGTGAGTAGTTAAGTAAGTTGATATTTTCGACGAAAAAGCGTTACTGAGGATATAAACCGCAGGTCCTGGGGGAAGCTCAACATAGGGTGCGAAGCCAGTTACAACGGAAACTGCTCCCGGCGAGTTCCAAATCGCCGTGTACGTGTCAGAGGGAGTCGACATCTATCACGCAATTGACCATTTAAAACTTGAAATAACCAGGGCTTCTGCGGTGATAAGTTCTTCTTGAGATCACCCATCACAGTTAATGTCAAGTGCTTTCTCGAACTGACGCATCTCGACTCCTCTTGTGTTTAGATTCTCATCTCCCGTCGTTGGAATCTTCGTACACAGCAGATAGAAAAAGATAATAGCGCTATGGAAGAGAGTTATCGATCTGCTTGTCTCATAAAATAAGCAAGTTTTAGTTATTTACTAACGAAATACAATGACGTAAAATAAGAGCGCTACACCACGAAGACCTTAATATACGCCACAGGCATGGAAATACTGGAGCGTCAGTTTGGTATATCAAATAACCGATAGATGAGAAAAGCATCGTTTTCACAGTGGCAGTGGACTTGATTGCGTCGTAGGTCAGGCAAATAGTACGAAATATTTTTAAATTACATACAAAAACCTCCCAAATGAATCACTCTACCTGTTACTGAAAACCAGATCAAAATCCCTACAGTAGTTCCCGAGATTTTTGAGAGATTACGAATGTGATGTAAGCTTGTACTGACAAAAAAGTATTATTATGTGATGAACTACAGTTTACTAATTTTCAGATTATTTCCTTTACTTATACAGCGAAACCTTGTTTCTTGCCCTATTTGATGTTTCTAGGTTAACGGGAAGTACCCTATAGGATTTGCTGAGTGAGGTGGCGAGTATCAAAATATCTGGCAGAAATAGCCGTACCTTTGATATTATTGACGTAGAAGCTTAAATTTTTTAGACCGGCAAGGGACCATAGATCTTAGCATGTGACATAAATTTTAATTTGGTATGTCTACATGTTTCTGACAAAAACGGATCGTAACAGTCGGACAGACAGATAGACGGACGTACAAAAAAACGAAAAGTGTTTCTATAAAGATTCTGTTTTTATTAGCCAAGGTACGAAACGTCAAAAACATGAATTTGTGACAGTAAATTGTACTTACAGGGGCAGTGGAGTCAAAGATCTGCATATTGCTACTTCTTCTATGCCCTCTCCACGGTACTATGTCTTGCAAATTTATGGGTAACCATCCTCCGCAGACACAAACATACATGCTTCCGCCTGCCGCCCCTACAAGCACAATCTAGCAGCATACCGGTCAATGATTCATAGAACTCTAAAATTCTGAATGGTGAGAACCTCCAGAATGAAGTAAGAATAGTTGCAGCTAATGGGAGTAAACTCATACTAATAGACAATTTAGAAAAAAAGTTAGAAGGAAAATGAACAAGATAACCATTAAGAACGAGAACTAACTTGAATCCCTTTCTCAGTAATATCTCCCAAATAATTGCCAACGTTTTCAAAGAACACAAAATAAGAACTGAATTCCAAACAAACAATAAAATTTGCCACAGACTATCTGATAACCTAAAAAGCAATTAAGATAAATTTTCTTTCTCTGACATATATAAAATCATATGTAGTAAACGCCCAGGTCAGCACATGGGTGAAACAGGCTATAACTTCCACACCAGATCAAAGAACACATCAACGTCTGCCGATACAACATGACACACAAATCTGCAATAGTCTCCCATATAAAAGATACCGGACATCCATTTGACGGTGTACAAAGCACCCGTAAGGTACTACACAAACCGAACAAAGGACACAGGGCGTCTCTGTGTGAAGAACTAGAAATCTTTATCCACAGAGAAAAACATGAGGAAAATCTATTCAACGACCATAATGAATTATTAGACCCAACCAACTTTTTCCAAAACTTTGAAAAAATTCTTAAAACATTCTCATAATTTAAAATTTCAGTGGACAGAAATTTATTTAACCACTCCCATTTACATCGCAATAAATTCCAACTATAATGTTTATCTACGGTGTGTCGTAATCGTTTTTATATTGAACATTTAGATAATAATTGAACTGTGCTCGTGTCTACACTCTTTTGCAGCCTATTCATACTTTTAAAATGAAAGAAAAACATTCTTATGTATGTAACTATTTAGTATAATAAATGAAATGTGAAGAACACTAACGGAGCAATCAAGCTCCTGTTATTGGACCTTTGAATTATCTTTGTACCAAATGCAAGCAAGCATATCTGTAACATGTACATCTTTGAGGTGACAGTGTAAACATAATGTACAGTGGAATGGACGTACAAGAGGTAACAGTATTCAGACATTTTGCGACTCTTCTTCCCGTGTAATTATAATTTACTGTTAGAAATTCATGTTTTTTTAACTTTAAAAGGGCCTTTTCTAAAAATCAATTTTTATAATCAGCAAAAGACGCAATATATCCTACATTGCTCTTGATCTGCTGCTGAAAAAAGGCGTCTGTGCTCTCCACTAACACCAACTGTGTAACTAACCAATTCTCCATCTAAAGATGACGGTGTGTACCATCAAAACTCATAGTGGTAAAATAAATAATACACTGACGTTGATGGCGGAAGTCACTTTAGTATCGAATTAAAGTATACGAATTTTATATCCGTTATATGACGAACTTTTCGTCAAAGTTTAATAAATATCGTGCTGGTGTTTCAATGCAATATACCACCCCCCTTTCCGTCAGTGTATTTATTAAGACCTATGTATTCTGTAATCGATTTACAGCACATTTAACTATATGTGAAATGATGTATTCTGCTGGGAAATCGGAATATTCTATCACAGCAAAATCCTCTAAGTTAGTATTTTTGGCGAAATATTTTGTTAGCCGAAGCGCGTGTAGTTGAGACGAGTGTTTTAAGTTGGTAACGAAACTGCTGGGATCTGACGTAATTGCTGTATGGTTTCCTTTCAAATCATTCGCATCGCCTGCAGGCAGCTAATGAGCGCATTGTTGGCTAGTATTTTAGTGTTTTTTGGCGACTCTGGAGGGTTGTTGTCAGTTTCACGCACTTCTTTGCTGTGGGGAGGCAGCTTCGTTGCAGGGAACGATTTAGGGTACGTGTGAGTGGGACAAGCAACTTCCTGGGCAAAGTTTTCAGCTACAGGCACGATGCTTGGTGTAGTACTTGCGCCACCCCCCCCCCCCCCCTTTTTTCGTTTCCGACTCTCTATTTCGACTTCCGTAGTGTTGTGTGATTTTGTTATTGGTGCTACGTTTCTGAGTGCTTCGAGTTCTGCCAGCTCCAGCAAGTGAATGTTACTGGAAACTAAGATGGTAGTCCGTATTTCCATTAGATAAGATTGGAACTGTGCAGAATTCACGTTTATTTTGCTTACGATGATGGTGTTCGCACATGCTTGATTTCCAGATTCAAGTCTGAACTGACCTTACTCGGGAGCGGGGTCATTGCTGCCGGTCGGTTCGAGAGAAGTAGACGGCCTTGATGCCGTTCAAGGAAAGACTGGAATTGGCCCCGAGCTGCTTATGCCAGCCCCAACAAAAGGGTATAGGCGCAACTGAAATTAAACTGTCTCTTCAGTTTTTTAACCCTCTGCACGGTGCACGCGTTGAATGACGAAGAGATACAATGCGCCTTGATTGAAGTAAGGACTGTGGGTAGTTCACAGAGTCGGCGCGCTGTTGCTTCCTCCTGCGGTTCAAATGGTTCAAATGGCTCTGAGCACAATGGGACTTAACTTCTGAGGTCATCAGTTCCCTAGAACTTAGAACTACTTAAACCTAACTAACCTAAGGACATCACACACATCCATTACCGAGGCAGGAATAGAACCTGCGACCGTAGCGGTCGCGCGGTTGCAGACTGTAGCGCCTAGAACCGCTCGGCCACTCCGGCCGGCCCGTATTGTAATGTTTAGTAAACAATCCAATAGGTGGAAACGGCACTCAGAGAGATGAAATGTTATAAGGCATACGGAGAAGACCAAGTTTTTGCAGAAATGTGTAAATATGCCAGTGATACAGTTCGAACATCCTTACACATAGCCCTAACAAAAATCTGGATAGCAGAAAAGTTCCTCGAACATTGGACCACAGCCATAATCCACCCACTCCACAGAAAAGGTGATAAAAGTAACCCAAAAAATTACAGAGGTATCTCTCTCTTAGACTGCACATACAAGATTTTCTCCAGAATCCTATACAAGAGGATCAAAGAGCAACTAGAGGAAGAATTAGGTAAACACCAAGGAGGCTTCAGGCATTGGAGAAGCTGTACAGAACAGATCATCACTTTAAAATTAGCCATAGCATATTACAAGAAACGAAATAAATCTTTTGTAATAACCTTCGTGGACTTTAAAAAAAGCATATGACTTTATCTACAGACCTTCAATGTTAAAAATCTTAAGAAATTTCGGGCTCCATACAAAATTAATCAAATTGATAGAACTCACCTTAACCAACACTGTATCAAAATTCAAATTCAGGGGGGAGCTCTCTGAGCCATTCATCATAAAAACAGGTATAAGACAAGGAGATTGCTTGGCACCCCTGCTGTTCAACTGTGCTTTAGAATACATAGTGAAGGAATGGTACAAGACTAAAGCAAAGAACATCCAAATTGCAATTCCCTAAGACGACGTAAGTTTAAATCGTCTAGGATTTTCTGATGACCTCGCTCTCTTGTCCAACAGTATTCAGGACACCAAACAACAAGTTATCTCACTACAGGAAATAGCACAGAAAGTTGGTCTTGGAATATCCTTTGAAAAAACAGTCATCATGTTAACTGACCCACCACTCACAAACAAAATTGCCATAGGAAACCAATTGTTGATAAATTTAAATATCTGGGAGAAATCATAACATATAACCTCAATGAAAAACCAACATGGCATAACAGAATAAACAAATTGACTAGAGCACAATACATCACCAAGAACACCACCAACAACAAGAGCCTGTCAATAGCAACAAAATTAAAACACTACAAAACAACCACACAACCAGAAATAACATACGCAAGTGAAACCATCTTCAAAACAACAAACACTGCACAAATTGACAAAATACTCAAAATAGAGAGAAGAATCTTCAGAATGCGCATCAACAAATCGTACCAAAAAAATGGACACTGAGAGTAGCTACAAATGAAACAGTCGACAAGGAAATAGAACCGGTAATGAGTACAACCAGGAAGAAATGCATTTCATTTTTGGGACATCTAATCAGAACACCAGAGACCAGGATCATCAGGAGAATAATAGAAAAATTGTGGAATAGTACGTGCAACATTACGCGGATTAAAGAAATCAAGGAATATATGGTTCAAATGGCTCTGAGCACTATGGGACTTAACTTCTGAGGTCATCAGTTCCCTAGAACTTTGAACTACTTAAACCTAACTAACCTAAGGACATCACACACATTCATGCCCGAGACAGGATTCGAACCTGCGACCGTAGCGATCGCGGTGTTCCAGACTGAAGTGCCTAGAACCGCTCGCCCACAACGGCCGGCGCTCAAAGTTCCTTATCTCATAAGACCATCTTTATTTTATCCAATGTGCATAGAGAACACCGTAGCTGTTTTCGTAAATTATACTGTAGGAAGTACTGCAAGCAGCCACAAATTTTCAAAGTGATTTTATTTTTCCGTTACTAGTTTCCGGCCTGAGCCCATTGTCAGAAGGTAGCGTTGACTTCTTTGCAGGTTTTACATTTGTTTCTGCATAAAATGTCCTCCTTCAAATATTACAAGACAGGTGTTTGATTTTCTTTTACGATACGTGCTGATCAACGAACAGAACTAAAGACAACTATGTTGTTTAGTTCTGTTCATTGATTAGCATGTATTGTAAAAGAAAATCGAACCCCTGCCTTCGAATACGTAAAGGAGGGCACTTCATGCAGACACAAATGCGTAATTTGCACAGAAGCCCAGGCTACCTTCTGACAATGGGCTCAGGCCGGAACCTAGTAGCGAGAAATACAATCACTTCAAAAAAACTTATGGCTGGTCGCAGTATTTCCTACAGCATAAAATCATCTTGCTCTTAGTCAAGTTCATGTTCAACATGCCCCATATAAATGACGCCGACCCTATGCTGTAGTGCATAAAGAAAAACCATTGCTCGAGATCAAAATAATGTAACATTTGTGCAATAAATTATCACTGTCCTCTGACGATGGGCTCAGGCCCGAAACTAGTACGGTGAAATAAATAATTCATCAAAAAGTGTGGCCAGCTAAAAAATGGCTCTGAGCACTATGCGACTTAACTTCTGAGGTCATCAGTCGCCTAGAACTTAGAACTAATTAAATCTAACTAACCTAAGTACATCACACACATCCAAGACCGAGGAAGGATTCGAACCTGCGACCGTAGCGGTCGCTCGGCTCCAGACTGCAGCGCCTAGAACCGCACGGCCACTCCGGCCGGCAAAGTGGGGCCGATTGCCGTTTTTTTCTTTCAGTGATATAAACGGATAGTTTTGTGTTTTATCCTAAAAACTATGTACATATTAGATGCAGTATATCACTGTTAATGCTTTCTTTTTTCAAAATGTGTTCGTCCTCCACCTAGCGAAGATTGTTCCTAGATCTAACATTCTGGCAGGGCGCTGAACGCGAAATGGTAGCGTCAGACTCTCCTCTGAATTAGCGCTTTGGTAACTGCGAGATATCATGGACGAGAAATAATTACTGTGAAGAGACGGCATTACGAGCCATATTTCACTCTCGCGGGCGCGTCCATCTCTTTGCGGGCGTAGTTAACTGTGGAGCTCGCCAGCGCGCCGCGTCCCTGAGGAGGCGGCGAGGTCGCCAGGGTGAAGGGCCGCTTACGCCACGCTAGTTCGCTTCCTGGCCGCCAGGTGTTACAAACAAGTGTCACCTTGCGTTCCTGGGCCATCGGGGAGAATGAGAGATTTGACTTAATTCCCTTCCCACGTCTTGTTCTCATCTTATTTCAGTTAGGACTCTCCACCGGCTTGTATCAAGGTCACTATTGGCAAATGAAGCTGGGAAGCGACTTGTCTCTTTCCAGGCCAGGTCGAAACGTTTTCAGCCTTTGCAAGAAATGTCACTGATATAAATGAAAATTAGTTTTTATTCTGTTGGTATGCCAACGGCCTTTCCGGAGTGGTAACACTGGTTCCCGTCAGACCACCGGGTTTGGCTAGCATTTGGATGGGTGATTGTCCTGTCTGCCGAGCGCTGCTGGCAAGATAGATGCACTCAGCCCTCGTGAGGCAAGCTGAGAAGCTAATTCACTGAGAAGTAGCGGCCCCGGTCACTAAAAAAAATGTTCAAATGTGTGTGAAGTCTTATGGGACTTAACTGCTAAGGTCATCAGTCCCTAAGCTTACACACTACTTAACCTAAATTATCCTAAGGACAAACACACACACCCATGCCCGAGGGAGGATTCGAACCTCCGCCGGGACCAGCCGCACAGTCCATGACTGCAGCGCCTAAGACCGCTCGGCTAATCGCGCGCTGCCCGGTCACTAAAAACTGAAAACGACAAAGAGAACGGTGTGTTGACCACACGCCCTCCATAGCCGCAGCCAGTGACACCTACAGGTCGAGGATGACACGACTGTCGGTCAGTACTGGTGGGTTTTCCGAAACCTGTTAGGACGGAGAGTTTTTTTTATTTTGGCATACGTTGTGAAATGACGTAAATGAAATGTCAACTTGAGATGCGGAGAAGCTGTATTTATATGTCCTTAATAAGTGGACGTTGTGCCTAGCATGAAGAAACTGGAGTACTGTAACTTCATAATATTTATACTTTGAGCACATATCGTCAACGGATGTTCGTCGGAAATTGTTGAAAGTTCGTAAATACTTTACTTATTCATTTTCATCAGTTGCTCAATTCTACGTGGCGGTATTTCTTTTAAAGACGAACTGCCTGAAGGACGTACCAGAACTACAATTACAAGTGAAAACTGTGACAAAATGCACAGTGTGTTCTGGGTTCAAACTGATCCCAATCGTTTACCCTGCAAAAGGTATGAACACAAGTGGATGAACATGAGGACACCACTAGACGAGAAAAAGACGAATATGAAGTAGGAATCATTGGAATACTCACTTACTCTCCCGTAAAAATAAACTGGATCCTGGGAAACGTTTTGATCCCAAAGAAAAAGCTACGACAGCTGCACGTGAGTATTTTACGGATCTTCTGTAGTTGCACTCCAGTTAATACAGGATGCATTTACTTTGCCCTCGTGTTGTTAACAAGTGAGTCAAGCGAATGTTGACAGCGACGGAACTGAGACCAATCAAACTTTGTGATCAGAATTTGCTTCGACACATCTGCATTATTCTGTACGTATGGAGATTACCTTCTTTGGTCTTTAGGTACAAATGTGATCAGATGCTACTTTTATTATTAGAGACATAATTTCAGTAGAAATATAAATGTGTTAGTTCAATGAACTTTCCGTTGTTCCTGCGGCCTTCGACAGAGCGGAGTGGTGCAGTGGTTAGCATGATGATCTCACACTCGGGAAGACGACGGTTCAGATCCACGTCCGGCCATTCAGATTTTCCTTAATCATTCCAGGCAAATGCCAGGATGGTTCCTGTGAAAGCACACGGCTTGGAACATCCCGCGTTTCCGCTCCGTCCTAATGTCCTCGACGTCGACGAAATATTAAACCATAATTTTTCTATCATCAAAGTTTCAGATGGTTATCGCACTTCGTAGTAGGTGCCCTTTGGAGGAGACCACACCAGCGAAATAGTTGTGTGAAGGAGGTGTGTGGACGGACGTAGGCAGGTGAGCGATGCGTGCTGCGCAGAGGGAGATTCTCCATGAATTTCAAGTTCGTCAGCAACAGGAGCGACATTTGTTCTTCCCCTCTCGTGAGGGCCAATTCGTTACGTACTGATTCTAGGTAAATGTGACTGATAAGTGAGGAAAGCCTCAGTGAGAAAGCCACCGTTTGAATCGTGAGCAACGCGGGGAGTTATTCGAGAAACATGACGACTGAAGTAGTCCCCCAAAGAGGAAACTGTCTTCCAAAACAACTGTATTAATCATCAGGCTAGAAGAAGGAGATTCCATAGAATTAATGAGATGGTGCGAAAATGTGAGCATAAGGAACAAGATCAGGACAGTGGAATTATATTTTATGCAAAAATGGCTATGGGTCACACGTGAGGATCATATAAACCATGTAAAATATGGGAAAAGTGGAAGTGAGAGATCATGCCGAGCAGACCAGACAATAAAAAGCTTCAGTGGTTTGGACACGTTAAAAAAGTGAACAATGTCAGGTGCCCCAAGAAGGTGTTAACATGGGCTCATGAGAAGAACTAAAGGAGTCGGCCACATTTGTTATGGGAATTGTATATTGATCGAGAAGTGGTTGACAAGGATTTCGCACTTAGAACTCATTTTATGACTGTACTTTCGAATGTCATGTAAATTAGTTAAATAGTACAGCACTCATTTAGGAGTGTGCTTTATCATACTGCTTTAAAGATTGTGTATGGTCACTCCCTACGAAATCTACAACCAACTCAAAATCTCGAATTGAAATACTAGTCAAGTGGAAGGGATCTATGTAACAAAGCGTCTTCTGCATCGTATCAAAAATGGCTGTATTGGTTTCAGACTTCAGCGTTCGTAGAACTTAACTGTTGCATTAATCTTCTCGAAAACTGAACCAATAGCTAAGTATGGTAATCATGTTCAGGAAACACACATTCAGGTGACGAAAGTCGTGAGACACCTCCTAATATCGTGTCGAACCTCCTTTTGGTCGGCGTAGAGCAGAATTTCGACGTGGTATGGCCTCAAGAAGTCGTCGTAAGTCCCCTGCAGAAATACTGAACCCTGCTGCCTCTATAACAGTCCATAATTGCGAAAGTGTTGCCGGTGCAGGATTTTGTGCATGAACAGACATCTCGATTATGACCCGTAAATGTTCGGCGGGAAAAATGTCGGGCGATCTGGATGGTCAAAGCATTCGCTCATACTGTCCAGAATGTTTTTCAAACCAATTGCGAACAACTGCACCCGGTAACATAGCACGTTGTAGTCTGTAAGAATACCATCGTCGTTTGGGAACATGCTGTTCACGAATGGCTGTGAATCATCTCCATGTAGCTGAACACAACACAGGACCATGTCCATCCCGTGCAGACAGAGCTCATCACCTTTAAGAAGCGACCACCAACTTGTTGACAACTTGATTCTTTGGCTTTTTGGGGACTGCACCACACTTGAAATCTACCATAAGCTCTTACCAATTGAAATCGGGAATCATCTGACCAGGGCACGGTTTTCCAGTCGTCTAGGGTCCAACCGATATGGGCACGAGTCCAGGAGAGGCGTTACAGGCGACGTTGTGTTGTCAGCGGTTCTAGGTGCTCAGTCCGGAACCGCGAGACTGCTACGGTCGCAGGTTCGAATCCTGCCTCGGGCATGGATGTGTGTGATGTCCTTAGGTTAGTTAGGTTTAAGTAGTTCTAAGTTCTAGGGGACTTATGACCTAAGATGTTAAGTCCCATAGTGCTCAGAGCCATTTGAACCATTTTTTTTTTTGTGTTGTCAGCGAAGGCACTAGCGTCGGCCGTCTGCTGCCATTGCCCATTAACGCCAAATTTCACCGCACTGTCGTAATGGATACGTTCGTCGTACGTCCGTTGTGTGGTAGCACTGACGACTCTACGCAACTACTCTCTCGGTGGTTAACTGAAGGCCGTCGGCCACTGCGTTGTCCGTGATGAGAAGTAATGCCTGAAATCTGGTATTCTCGGCACACCCTTGACACTGGATTTTGGAATACTGAATTCCCTAACAATTTCCGAATGGTTCAAATGGCTCTGAGCACTATGGGACTTAACATATGAGGTCATCAGTCCCCTACAACTTAGAACTACTTAAACCTAACTAACCTAAGGACATCACACACATCCATACCCGAGGCAGGATTCGAACCTGCGACCGTAGCAGTCGCACAGTTCCGGACTGAAGCGCCTAGAACCGCTCGGCCACCGCGGCCGTCAACAATTACCGAATCTGAATGTCCCACGCGTGTAGCTCTAACTACCATTCCGCGGTGAAAGCATGTTAATTCCCACCATGCGGTTATAATCACGTTGGAAGCCATTACACACGAGTCATCTGAGTATAAATGACAGCTCCACCAGTGCACTGTCCTTTTGTACCTTGTGTGCGCAATACTACCGCCATCTGTACATGTGCGTACTGCTATCGCACCTTAGTGTACTGCGTCCTTCTAGTCGGGTTAGTAGGGTAGTATTTGTTGACTTTGGAAGAGGGAGAGAAAATGACGGTATGCCATATCTCTGAGCCCTTGAGAGAGTCCGTCACACATTTTTATTATCTCAGGTGTTTGCAAAGCTGCTGTTTACGGTTCCCGCTGAGACTAGCCAAGAAGTTTGTGTTTGAACTATTATTTAACATGTCTTCATGGCCGTAGCATTCAGAGACAGTCTTTCAATGTTGTGAACCTTATCATTTCAACAATCGGTCAAGATGTTTCGAAGGTAAAGCGACTGACCAATAACAAGGGAAGTTCTCTCATCATGTACTAGATGTTTCCTTGTTGCATTACCTGAGTCTGTGTGCTGTACGGACTGGATTTTGCAAGTTTTTGTATCCTGCCTGGAAGGCGACGCGTGGGTCCGCTCCTGTAAACTGAAGGGTAGGCCGAATGTAGGAAGCGAGTAGGAGCAGGTAGGTAAAAATCTCGGTACTGCTTTTAACGTAAAAGTACATATACGTAACTTTTGGTAAAGATGAGCAAGTAGGTGCGAAGCCGGATGTATCAAAGCTAACACAGTCAAAATCTGTAGTGGCTCGCCCACTATGAAGTTGAAACCATATTGGTTGGTCGTCAGCTGGCGATCAAGTGGGGTGAATTCGGAGCGGCGCTCGTAGCGATGCACAGCGCCGGTAGAGGGCGCTATCGTCGGTGACGGTGTCTTAGTACCAACCTAAGAACTTCTACCTACGCCGTGACATCGTAGCTATCGATACCACAGCAAGGATAACACGGCTAGTTCCTGATAAGTTTTATGTTAAGTTTGATCAAGTGTTCAGTCCACTGGTTGTTTGACTCTTTACTTTCGCCAACCGCCTCCTGAAAGAAGTAATTTTTATAATTTTAAGCACAGTCTGCGGCGAATGTCACACTCCACGCGTGTGCTTCCCGTCTGAAGTGCCACTGTGTGGGAGTGAACAACGGACTGTTGTAAACCGAAAAAGAAGAGAGTGGAAACGTTTCAAATATGGCCTTTGAGAAGGATGTCGAAAATTAAATGCAACGTAAAGAACTGTGGAGATCATCTGCGGAATCTGAAAGGAACGAAGTACGTGGAAAACACTGGCTTGAATAAGTCTGAATTATGTAATGTGCAGTCTTTCTTCTCTGCTGTGCTCGGGTTAAAAACAAGAGCAAAGAAGGGGCGCATTCTTTCTCCCCAACAGTTCAGTCTGCATAACGAAGAAGCAATGAAACAAATAAAATAAATATTCAGAAACAGTATTTCAGTTCTGGGTGAAAGAATATCAGTGATAAGATTCGTCTATAACATTAGTATCCTCTTTGAAAGCGATGAAGGAATACAGGAATTGTTGCATGAAATAATCTACTAAGCACAAAATATGGATTCACTGTGAATCAAATTAAAATGACAGTATCGAGGAGCAGCAGAAATTAAAATCGTGACAAATTTAACGCAAAGGTGGGAACCATGCTGTAGACGAAGTAAATGATTCCTGCTATCTTGAGAGCGAAGCAACGCGTCGCGAACGGAGCAATGAAGTTATAAGCAGACTAGCACAAGTGGAGAGAGTATTTCGCACCAAACAAATTCTACTGGTATCAAACATAGGCATATACGGCGTGTATGGAAGTGCATCATGGATTGTTAGAAAAACACAAAAAAACAGATAACTGAATGATTTGGGACGTGGTCTTACAGAAGACACTGTGGGAAACACTAGAAGAAGGGACAGGGTGATAGATGTGTTAAGACACAAGAAGCAAAAAACGTAGTGGAAGGCAAGAGTTGGAATATATACAACAAATCATTAACGACGTTGGACTCTAGTGCTACTTTGATATGAAAAGAGTGACACAGGTAGAGAAGTTAGTCAGACGGCAGTTGGCACCATTAATAAAATAGCACCTCGATCCAAAATTATTACTGCGTTAATTAGGAAAAATGAACTTTCCCCGTGACATTTGCTTGTGTATTCAAAGGAGAGCTCCGATCATACAAATGAAGGGGATTGTCCTTAACACAATAAACGAGTCTTGTTGATAGCGATTTCGTATTCACGAAGAGATAACAGTCTTTGCAGGATGAAAACTTTTGTGGCGGTGTTCGTAGCGACAAACACTTGGCTGTAGAAATGGCTTACGAAGTCACCGCCACACTTTTAATAGCGGGCCAACCGGTCCGCTGGAACAGTAAACAGAAAGATGAAACCCCAAACACTCTGATTAAATAAAAGTCGGTACTTATCTTTATTCATGAAGATACAGAAACACAGTAGTGAACTCGGTGTCTACAGAAATCTGTCTAGTTCGAGTCGGAGCGGCTAGGTCAGCGTCGGCTGACGACAAACAACAACTCTGCTGCGATGAACACACAACTGACTAGCAAGTACACAAATCGGTGGCGAGTATACAACTGAGCGGTGAATACAGAACTGTCCTAGCGCTCGCGACTCCAGCGCTTAAGAAGCCAGAAGCCAGCGGTGGCGTGCGCAGACTTGCGGCGATTTGCTGTCTCGCTGGCGCTGCTTATGCGGACGGCGTCCGGACTTTGATGCTGCCAACCTTTTGGCAGCGGGCTCGGTTGGCATTACTGGCTAGGATATAACAAAAACTAAGCGCAGTGTCAGTTCATTACAAAAAAAAATATTTTACTGTGTATGTCCTCTTAATAGTACATGGGAGATTAATCATCATGAAAGTATCATTTCACCCTCGTCAACTAAAATACGTAGTCGTTGTAGAAAACGAGACTTTGTTTTGTATTAAGCATCCTCTTTGATACCAATTCATCATTATCATCATCTAATCAACATCCACTTCTAGATAAATGCGTCCTGTAGACTTTTCCTTGCATTACGGCCTTCGACCATTCACGTTCACGCTGCTCTCGCTAGTTGTCTATGTCACCCACACACCTCTGATTACGTCATCGTCTCCGTCTTTCCTTAATCCTGCAAATGCTTCCTTGGTACAGTGTTCATTCTAGATGTCCCGTCCACTTCCATTTGATTTTCACTGCAGTCATAATTACGCTCTCCTCTTCAGGCTATACCCTGAGTCAGCTGTTTCTTTCCTTTCTCTTTTACTTATTCAGAACATCTACCTCTCCATAGGTAAGTGAACGGTGCTTGCGTAAAAAGTCCACGTCTCACCTCAAAGCGGGTAATACGAGTACAAACTGATATTAGTTTTCCTTTTTTATACACATGGGAAGCTTGAATTGCTTAACCAGGTTCGACTAGCAAAAATCATTAAGGCCATTTTTATTTTTTGTTTCTTATTTTCTTTTGTTCTCCCAGTAATTGCCTTCAACTATCCTAAATACAGATACCTCATAACTGGTCTCTAATTTCACTGTCGACGTTTGGTCAAACTTTTGATCGGAGAGAAAAAAGGATTAATTAGAAATTACAGGATGGACTTCGTACGAATTTTCGTAGCTAAAAGGAGAAGTGGACAAATTGGGTATAAAACCGACGAGCGTGAGGTCTATTTTAACCAAGAAAGATTTGATTTCTTGAAAGTAATCAGGATAATTAAGAAAAACTTCATTGATTTTAGGAAAAATTGAAAGATTTCACGGACAGCTGCTACTAGCTATGTAAATGAAGTGGTAAAAAAAAAATCAAATCACGGCGTAAACTGAAACTTCTCTGCTTTCTCTTTATCTATATATTCTTAATAATAATTGAATGCTGATCCATATTTAAATATATTTCATGGTTTCTAAACAAAACTTGAAAATAAAAAACAAATTAAAAATAAATGGTCACGCGCAATGTGAAATGATTTCCCCAAAAGTAAGATATAGAATAGATCAGAGAAACATTTGACGCATCTTTGAACGATGGTATAAATAATGTATAGTAAATTAGGCGTGGACGGAGGGTTAAAAATTAAACAGACTCCTTTGTATCCTTACGTCACTAATGTAGGAGCATCTCAGTTGCTATACATGACTTTGAACATCATTTGAAGGCGCATCAAATGTTTCTTTAATCGATTTCATTTCTTACTTTTGGCCAAATAATTTCACAAAATATTTGACAATTTTTCCTTAATTTTTTTATTGGTGTGTTGAAATAAATTGTTTTGGCCGTATTATAATTAATTTCAAGGTCAACTTTCAAATTTGTTTCTTTTTTATTGCAAGTTTCATCTCCACCGAAGACAATTGTGTGACATTAGCTTCTCCAAGGCGCCCTTTTTTGTTCAGTTTTTGGGTTACAAGGACTCCATGAACAAAATTTCTTCTGAAGGAAGAAAACGTTGAACTTTACTATATATTGGATATATGTAGGTTATATAGCACCTTCACTTTGTCAGTTATAGTTGGGAATCAAGGAACTTATTAAAAAAACACATCTATAGTGACATGCCGAACTGACATCATCCTCCTTTCTTCCGTTTTCTTTCAGTATGGACCGTACTTCGGAAGAGTAAGTTTCGAATACATGTCCACTCAAACAGATTTCGGTTTTTCATGGTTTCTTTAAATCATTTCAAGCGAATTCCTCGAACAAGGCCACAGTCGATATCCTTCCCCATGTTTTCTTGTACACCTATTATTAGCATTACGTCACATCGCACTTGGGCAAGTTCCAGGCCTCTTTTGTCGAAACAGCTATCTCGTCTTCAGTCTTTTATCATTCGCGGATATCTGCTGATGGTAATGGGGAGAAAATAAAAACACTTCAGTAAGTGCCGCTGAGAAAATAACAGAGTTCAAATTGATGGTTGCAGTAATAGGTCTCCGTTACACAATGCAATCATTGCGAAGGCCATGAACTTGTCAGCGGTCAAAACGTTTAGTGAAAAATTATAGCTTTCGAATCTGACGTGATTGCAAACTACGAACAAAGACAAGAACTATTATTCTTGTGTGGATGGCTGGATATGTGGTAAATTTACTGAACATATGCAACAGCTATGCCTCATCCCTTACTGAAGCAAAACTTTTTTATACTCATTAAGGGGCGTTGGTTTCTTTTCTGTACCTACATGTATTTGATGTTTTGGCAGAGGTATGACAATAAGTTGTCAGTTATCCATTATGGTTATTATTGATTTAATGGAGTAGATTAATTCATCAGCTGCTATGTCAGTTACTAAAATTCCATCTTGTGCTCATAATTAATTTAACTTATACGGACGTATCTAATTGTTGGTAGACAAAATTCGGTGAAAGATTTTGTATTGTCTAATTTTTATTTTTAAGAACTGTGCAGATCTCTATTATGACGTTATGACCACGCTATCGTCTGTCTCGTATTCCATGAATGATAAAAGTCTGAATTATGTTTAATGTTAATTGGAAGACCGCAGCGATCACTTCCTGAGTCGTATATCCGTATATGAGGTTTATTTCCTATTAAATCGCAAACAATAAGTTTAAAAAAGCATTTTCGCACTTGTCAGGATATACATAAATATTTACCGTAGTTGTTGAAGAAGTAAAAGCTATCAATAAAACCTATTTTCACAGTTTATTTGCCCATTTACCTTTTAGAATTGTATTTCTTATGCTTCTAATTTCATCTTCTCCCGTTTTCCATCTGGCATCTTCCATACCGTACTGTATTCGAAGTGTTCATCTGAGAAACTGCTTCCTCAGCTCTGGAGCATACTTTGATAGGAATGGATTTGGTCTCGCGAAGAAAAATCTGTTTGCCTTCGCTTCATAATTGCTTCCTCCCTTTAGCCGTATTGAGAGATCTTAGTTCTTAGACAGGGTGATTTGAGAACTACTGTTTAAAAATGTTTGTGCTAGACAAGTAGTTTAAAAGCGCTTTGCTGTTCATCACTTTGGCTTTGTGTTATTTGTACTCAATATGAATTACGCGGTAATTGACCCGAATATATCGTTTAACAATTATTCTCTGTCCTACTTTCGTGTAGAAACAAAACACTAAGTCCTTTGATAAGGTTAAAACTAGTATGTCTTCGTTCATTTTTCTCGTTTATGTCAGTTCTCTCTTCGAAAGAAATGTTCAGTAGTAGTGATAACTGCGAATTTCTCTTAGAATATTTTCAACACGAGAATATTTGTTGCTTGATTTTTTCCCTTTCCCACGACATCTTGATTTTTTTCTTTCAGATTCTATAGTAAACGCTGGTTTTTTATTTCATTCCTATTCTGATCAGGATTTTGAATATCGTCTTGTATTTGGGCGGCTGTCTCTAAACACTGATACCGTGAAAGCATGCCAGTTTCACTCTGACTGCCTGACAAAAAAGTGAAGCGCCCGTCATACACGGTCGGATGTCACTGTAACTTCGATCACGTACACACTATCGACGGTTGTGTAGGTGGTTACAGGTGTAGGTGCAACAGCCACCTGAGTAGTGCATCGTGTTGTTAATGTTTAGTGTTGTTACCAGACCTCCTGGTATGGTATATAAGGGACGTGAACAGCGTCAGATATTCAGTGATCACTGTGAAGGAGATGTCGCGTAATCGTGTGAGAGATAGTTATCAGCATCTGACAGAGTTCGAAAGAGGCCTCATTGTGGGTCTCCGTTTGTTTGTCTGGTCCAATCACGTGATATCCAGATTTACGGGGCATTCGGATTACACAGTTGCCCGATGTAGGACTGCATGCTTACGTGAGGGCAGGCAACTCGTCTTCAAGGTTCCGGTCGAATTCGTCTGCCCGCCACAAGGAAGGGTCGCCGTGTTATGCACAAACTCTACATCTACATCTACATGGATACTCTGCAAATCACATTTAAGTGCCTAACAGAGGGTTCATCGAACCACCTACACATTTCTCTATTATTCTAATCTCGTATAGCGGGCGGAAAGAATGAACACCTATATCTTTCCGTACGAGTCGGCGGGGTCAGGGATTTTCTCTGCCTCGTGATGACTGGGTGTTGTGTGATGTCCTTTGGTTAGTTAGGTTTAAGTCGTTCTAAGTTCTAGGGGACTGATGACCATAGCTGTTAAGTCCCATAGTGCTCAGAGCCATAGCCTTTCCGTACGAGCTTTGACTTCCTTTATTTTATCGTGGTGATCGTTCCTCCCTATGTAGGTCTGTGTCAACAAAATATTTTCGCATTCGGAGGAGAGAGTTGGTGATTAGAATTTCGCGAGAAGATTCCGTCGCAACGAAAAACGCCTTTCTTTTAATGATGTGCAGGCCAAATCCTGTATAATTTCTGTTACAGTCTCTGCCATATTTCGCGAAAATACAAAACGTGCTGCCTTTCTTTGAACTTTTTCGATGTTCTCCGTCAGTCCTATCTGGTAAAGATCCCACACTGCGCACCAGTATTCTAAAAGAGGACGGACAAGCGTTGTGTAGGCAGTCTCCATAGTAGGTCTGTTACATTTTCTAAGTGTCCTGCCAATAAAACGCAGTCTTTGGTTAGCGTTCCTCACAACATTTTCTGTGTGTTCCTTCGAATTTAAGTTGTTCGTAATTGTAATACCGAGGTATTTAGCTGAATTTACGGCTTTTAGATTAGACTGATTTATCGTGTAACCGAAGTTTAACGAGTTCCTTTTAGCACTCATGTGGATGATGTCACACTTTTCGTTATTTAGGGTCAACTGCCAATTTTCGCACCATTCGGATATCTTTTCTAAATCGTTTTGCAGTTTGTTTTGACCTTCTGATGTCTTTATTAGTCGATAAACGACATCGTCATCTGCAAACAACCGAAGACGGCTGCTCAGATTGTCTCCCAAATCGTTTATATTGATAAGGAACAGCAAAGGGCCTATAACACTACCTTGGTGAACGCCTGGAATCACTTCTGTTTTACTCGATGACTTTTCGGCAGTTACTACGAACCGTGACCTCTCTGACAGGAAACCGCAAATCCAGTCACATAACAAACGATATTCCATAAGCATGCAATTTCACTACGAGCCGCTTGTGTGGTACAGTGTCAAAAGCCTTCCGGAAATCCAGAAATACGGAATCGATCTGAAATCCCTTGTCAATAGCACTCAACACTTCATGCGAATAAAGAGCTAGTTGTGTTTCACAGGAACGATGTTTTCTAAACCCATGCTGACTGTGTCAATAGACCGTATTCTTCGAGGTAATCCATAATGTTCGAACACAATCTATGTTCCAAAATCCTGCTGCATATCGACGTTAACGATATGGGCCTGTAATTTAGTGGATTACTCCTACTATCTTTCTTGAATATTGGTGTGACCTGTTTAACTTTCCAGTCTTTGGGTACGGATCTTTCGTCGACCGAACGGTTGTATATGATTGTTAAGTATGGAGTTAATGCATCAGCAAGGAACCTAATTGGTCCGAAAGGAAACTCCATGTTCACATTTGCACCCGCCATCCAAGAACGAGTAGTGGGCTCCGTGCAACGTTTTGTGGGATTCCGCACCATTGATCAGAGACTAACAGCAGCCGGACTAGGGAATTACCGTCCCTTGCGTAGACTGCCGTTAACACCACAACGTGAAGCGCTGCGCTTGGAATTGTGCAGTGACCGGGAAGCATGGACTGCTTATGAATGGCGCCGCATAGTGTTCAGCGATGAATAGCTGTTCTGCACTACCTCTTATGACCATCTTCGGCAGGTCCTTTTCTTCCACTGTTCTGGAGTGGCACAGCGGTGCTACTCCTGGCGTCATGGGAAGTTGTGGGGTATGAATTCAAATCACGGCTAGCAATGATTGAAGGAACTCTGATGGGACAACGGTAAGTCAGGGGCATCGTGCATCCTCATATGTCACCTCTCAGATGACAGTATAGTGGCGCCAGGAAATCATGTGGGTATTTCAACGGAACAACACTCGTCCACGTATGCCACGTCTCCCCATGAACTGCCTGCGTGATGTCGAGGTGCTCCCGAGGCCAGCAAGATTCTCAGATCAGTCCTTCATGGAGCATGTGTTGGGCCAGCTCAGATGTCAACTCATCCCAGCGCCACTATCCAGGATATCAAGAGCTAGTTACAACAGCTGAGGACCGGCTGGCCTCTGGGGAGGACACCCTTCCTAACTGAATCGGTGTTTGCATCAAAGTCAGAGGGAGTACAACGTCATACTGAGAAATGACCTCGTACTGCAAAGTTCTTCGTAAATTTTACTCGATTTTGTAAGCAGTTAAATAAAATCACATGTCCTCTCATACCGTTTGCTCTCCTCATCTACGTGCCTCACTTTTTTGTCAAGCAGTATATTTTTCTTTTATTGTTAATACCATCGTATTTATATATTTTTAGAAAGCTGACTTTGTTATCCAGATTTGCTTCAGCATTTCTTTCTGTTCTTGTGTATATAATTTCAGTTAACAGTTTAGTACACGCAATGTCAAGCTCACAGTATCTCATCGTGTCTTCTTGGACTGAGAGTGACTAGTGCTTATACGGAAATCTGAAATGTTTTGAACATTATCCTACAGTTTCAACTGATATTAGTCAGCTTCTGATAACTTCGTTGCTGTCAAAACCTTCATTTATCCGTGAAAGAGTCCTATAAGCGATTTCCCACTTTTTCGTACAATTTAAATTTGTAACATTCTATTCAAAAATGGCTCTAAGCGCTATGGGACTTAACATCTGAGGTCATCAGTCCACTAGACTTAGAACTACTTAAACATAACTAACCTAAGAACATCACACACATCCATGCCCGAGGCCGGATTCGAACCTGCGACCGTAGCAGCAGCGCGGTTCCAGACTGAAGCGCCTACAACTGTTCGGCCACAACGGCCGGCAACGTTTTATTCCCTGGCTTGCACAACGTAAGCGTTATCCATTCTTCCCCTTATAACCCACCTCACCTACATGCCTTTTTGGAAATAAGTTTACTCTGTAGGATTTTCCAGGGTTGCTGCGTAAACGAAAAATAGTTCAGATGAATGCTAGACGATTTCTTGAAGAAGGCTACAGATGGCACCTGCAGTATATCAAAAAATGCCGCGTTTGATTTGCAAATACGCGGAATTTCGTACGACAAAATAATTGTTGTATGGTGCTTACTCCAGTAGATGGTACCATCGAATAATTTCCAGGTCGAAACGGTATCTGTAGGCGTGAAGTGCCCGTTATACAGAGACAGGGCGTCAGAGTTTTATAAGGTGAATAAATGGCGGCTGAAAACGTTTAGGTGACCTCAGAACCATTATGATGATTCCAGAACCTTTGCCACGCGTTCACTCCGTTAGTTAAAATTATATTTAAGGCTCAGACCGGATATTACGTGCATGTTTTACATGCATAACTATAGTAATTTTGTATCTCTGAATATCGGTAACGGGAGATCATACGAAAAAATTTTCAAGTTTCCCCGAGAACATCATCTTAAGAAAATAAGCTATAAAAAGTGACGAATTCCCATGAGTAGAAATTATAGACGTGGTTATCCCACAATTTGTGCTTTTGATTCCGAAAAATAATGGTTTTTCGGATGTATCTTGATAACAGATAAAGATGTCTGAAAACGGGAAAATGAGGTTTCTACATAAATGTCTAAAGAATATACAGTTAAAATTTGAGACATTTTCTATGGTTAGTTATTTAGATAATTGCAGTCTATGCTGCAAAAACGTTAAAAACCGTTTTCGCTGTTTTCTACTTAAGTATGGTAACTTCGAACCTCTGGATCTGGGTTACAGATCGAAAAAAGTTTTGAAGTTTCCAAAGAGTAGCATTTTAAGAACAAATGGTAAAAATTTCTGCGATGCGAGATGAAAAGAAATTATAGAAGAGGCTATACCTACAAATGGTACTCTTGGTAGCCAAAACTCATACTTTTCGGGGTTTCCTCAGGAACCTACCATGAACGTTTGGTGCTCTTGTAAGCCGCTTAAGTTCCATCCTAGACCACTTTTACTGAAAAAGAGGCAACCGATTTGCTCAATTTTCTTGGACTGGAAGGAGTATGTAATTTTTAAATTTTGACCCTGCGCTGTAAGACAGTTAGAGGGTGCCCTTTCTTCCTATAGGGATAAAAATTGTCGCTAGTCCAAGGGGTATACAAAACATTGGACCGCTTATCTCTGTGATCAACAGAACCTGACAAATGGCCGCCTGAAAAATCGCATATTCGCACTCGTTTTTTGGAATATTGGTCTATTGGTGCCGTGCACTATCGTGCGGCGGCCCATTGTACTTTGTCACCTGTCATGTAGGTGTCGCAGTGGTCAAGGCACCGCATTAACACTTGGGAGGATCGGGGTTCGGTTTCCACCGTGCGGACTTTCAAAGAATATGAATGAAATTATGGTGTGGCCCTCAACTACGCACCCACAGTCTCAGAGCTGAAGTATTAAAACTTTTGGCTGGTTTCGTTGTCTAGGGGCTGGGATACGTAGTTGCCGCATTACAGGCCAAATACTGCTGAGTCTACAGTATACGATAAGAGTACACGCATGAATCGAATGGTCGAAGGACCTTCAATAACTCATGTACTATTTAAGTTACATGCCTGAAATTCATACCAATTTAGATTTACGCTGATAGCTTTCTAAAGACACGGCGATCGACAAAATCGGATGAAGCGTTTATATTTTGGAAATTCGTTGCTGGGTGTTGCTTGTATAATTTACCGCCAGATACTAAAATTTAAATTAATAAAGATATTGAAAATCTGATTACACTATCAGAATCGTCGTGAAAATAATAGTGATGTACTTGTTTCCTTTTGAGGTATCGTGATTCCTCTGGCTACTATTAATTTCTACACGAACTGTGAAATGTCTGCCATTAAGGTTTCACAAAGTCCGCCATCTTTGGCACTCCCGGCATACACATCTAATTCATCGACACAAAGCACCGACCTCGTCACAGCGGAATTCCCAGACACGCGGCTGGGGCTACCCCTCTCGTCCGGCTAGCGTTCGGCACCACGTGGTCCAGCTACTGTGCGGCATCACGCGGTTGCTAACGAGACGCGGCTTTGACGAGCGTCCTGTGCGGCCGCCTCAACTCCGAACACAGAATATTTCCAGGGCGCCACTACTCGCCCGTTACCTCACAACCATCCAGATTTAGGTTTTCTACCGTTTCCGTAAACTGATTAAGGTGAATAACTGGACGGTTCCTGTTGAATGGATACCACCGATTTCCGTCCCCTATTTTGTCCAATCTGAGCTTGTAACCCGTCTATAATACCCTTCCTTTTTCTTTCTTCGTATACAAGGCAGTATCGAGCAGCCTTCATTTTGAATCAGTTCCTGGAAATGACACATCCTTTGCCTCCACTATGCTTTATAGTGTCTTCCATCTAAACAACGAAGCTCAGTATATGCCAAACTAATTCCTCAGTTTGATGACCGGTAGACATCACTGTTTTTAGGATACGTGGGAACAGCTTCATCGCCGCGTTGGGTATGTGGATCCGCGGCCATCATGCGTCAACAGTATCTGTGGACTGAATGGCACTGGATCACTACAATAACAAAGCAGGGCCTTGCCCCCTGCCTTTTATACCATTACTATTAGCTGTTGTTACCAGTCGTGTGATGTCATTGTCTGTACGCTCATTAGATGTACATGCACATGAAAAATGACCATTTGGATTTTGAGATATTCCCAGAAAGCAAAGTTCGGGTGAGAAACGGTGACTTTTTGTTTACATTCGAATCTCTGTGTTCCTGAAGGAACACTGTACATTACATATTATAATTACATTCTAGCTTCCTCACTTTTAACATCTATGTTTACCAATGCATGGGAGTAAATAAAGAAGAGATAGTGAATCGAATCAGAGGCAGAAAATTTTTATGGAATATCATGACTAAAAGAAGAAATTCATAGGACACATGTTGAGGGATCGACACGTAGTCAGTTTTGTAATGGAGAGAAGTGTGGGAGGAAGGGTAACCATTGAAGAGGGAACCCAAAGCTTGAGTACAGTAAGATGGTTACGATGGACGTTGGTTGCCGCAGTAACGCAGAGCTGAAGGGATTCACACCGGATGGACAGGCAAACCGGCTTTCGGGCCACACTCATCCTTCAGTTATAATTTTCAAACTAGTAGGAGATACTAGATATTCTACACGCATTAAATGCGAATATTTACTAAGCAGTCTGGGTCTGCCTTTCGTCTACTGATTACTTATATTACGGAGCACACTGCCTTACACGTAACAGTCTCTGTCACCATTCGATGATGTTACCAGAATTTCGCAGTGCAGAACGTGGAACTTGCATACGGAAATACAGGACGAGATACTGAAAGCAGGGCTTTAAAGTAAATGACACTGGGCTCAGGTCAAAGCAGAACTTCCCTTGCACTGTGATTAAATAACTAAAAAATTTTCTCGCATGGTGCTACATAGTATGACAACTGTTTAAATTTTTACACAGGATTACCATCCCAATGTTGCTGAGTACTAAGTTTATGTGGAAGCTGCTACGAGAAGTAATTACAAGCAGTAAAGGAATGAAAGCCAGAAAGAAACTAAAACATGAGATTTTTGTTTATAGAAATAGCGACCACTTGTTGGGCAATGTGTTAACTTTGCCTTTGTACATGAAAAATTACTTTATTCCTGATTGTGGCTACGCATTGGGCGTCATAATGTGTCTTTATAGTTTCTACGTCACAACTCCATACAGTAGTCACTGGTCTAAATGAGGAGGAAATTTTCTTGGTCAATTCCTTTACTTCCCCTTGAACTTAGTCCTACGTCTGAAGACCTCTCTCCGTCAGAACGACATGCTGTGTTCTGTTAACTAGAAATTCTTCAACCCAGTCACAAAGTTGGTGCGGTATTCCCTACGCCCGAACTTTGTTCATTAGGCGGCAGTGCAGAACTGTATTGAACGCCTTCCTGAAGTCACAGATCACGGCATCTACCTGGTCGCTTGTATCCACTCCTTACTGGACCACGTGGACGAACAGACTCAGCTAGGTTTCACATCATCGTTCTTTTCGGGACCCATTTTAGTCTCTGCAGAGGAGATTTTTGGCCCCTAGAAATGTGATAATACCCGATCAAAAAAGACGTTCCAAAACTCAGCTACACTTCCACAGTGATCTGCGGTACACTGCTGCTAAAAGAGGATCAAATTCCTATGGTTACTCTACTAGAATCGTATTGGTATCCCATAAAGTTCAGTGACCTTACGTCTGTTAAGCGATTTCTTGACTTTCTATCCCACGGTCACTTATTTCGATATTTATCGTCTTGACGTTCCTGTGACAATTTAAGAAAGTTGAAACACTTTGAAAAGAGGTGTCTGGTGTTTCGCCCTTAAATCATCCTTGATTTCCATGCCGTTATGGTCAGTGATTGGACTGATTACTTTGATCCGTTTACTGATTTACCATACGACCAAAATTTCTGTTAGGTCGGTAGAATAAATTTCGCTTTAGAATTACTTGAACGCGTCATACATGTCTCTTTTTACTCTAATTTTCTCTTCGTTCAGTTTTTGTCTGCCTGTGAAAGTTCGGCTACGTCCATACTTGCAGTGAAGCTGTTTTTGCTTTCGCAGGGCTTTCTAATGTGGCTGTCGAACAACGGTGGTTTTTCCTCATCCCTCATAACTTTGCTAGGCAACAGCTGCCTAAGGCGTAGTGAATGTTTCGTGTTAACCGCTCAGGTAAGCCGAAATACCGTTTCGTCACACTTGCTATGAATAAATACTTTTTTGCGTTCCTTTACATTCTTATTTACAGCCTTATTCAGTAACATTATAGCGGCCTTATGAACGTTGGTTCCTTTTTAACTGAGTCGAAAAGTTGATGACTAGGAGAGCTAAGATATTTTCATGACCCGCGCAGAGTGGCCGCGCGGTTTGAGGTGTCATGCACGGATTGCGCGGCCCCTCCTGCCGGAGGTTCAAACCCTCCCTCAGGCATGGGTGAGTGTATTGTCCTTAACGTAAGTTAGTTTAAAGGAGTGTGTAAGTTTAGGGACCGATGGCCTGTGCAGTTTGGTCCCTTAGGAATTCACATACAATTGAACATATTTTCATGAGTCGGTTCTCTAATTGACTGCCGAAGGCAGTTTTCGGATAAGATATATGGAAAAATTTCACATGATTCTCTGTACCCACAACCCGATCTAATCACCTGGCTCTCTCAGCCTATAGTTGGTAAGCTGAAACCTTCCCCATAATCGGACGATATTAGAACCTGCAGCATGATGACCATTCAAACGCAGTGACTTATTTTGTTGTTATTGAGATGATTAATCGAGATTGTCAATATATACAGAATGCCCTGGTCGGAACACTATTAATTCTGAAACCATTAGGTATCTTCCTCCCCAAAACGTAGTCAACTGAACGAGAAATGTTTGTCTGGTCGATCGCCATAGATACGCGTTCAGTAACGAATATTTAGATCATATTCCTAGAAGTTGTAAGTCTCCGTTTTCAGCTCATTTACTGCGGCTACCATCGTGAGATAATGTGATTAACTCCGTTAAATAACAAGTAAGCATATATATCCTTGACTTGGGACATGCCTCCATGTCAAGGCCAAATTGGTCTTCTGTTTCCTGGTTGGGACTGGAGTCAACTCATTACTACATGCCACTTACCGATGCTTGCAAAACCTAATGCTTTCTCTGGGTGTAGCAGCAACAAAACATCGTGTTGGAGAACGGAACGCGTTGCGTACTTTTATCCCGGACATGGAAGATGAGTCAAGTTTTTAAATGCGAAAGTTTGAAGTTCATTACAAGGTACGTCGCTCAGTCTGGGTGTGTTTCAGTGATTTTTTCCACACATGTCAACGAGTGCCACTGTAGGTGTCAGTTAGTTCCTATCTCAAGTAAGAAAAGTAGTTGACATTAAAGATATTGCGTGTCAACAAAAAAAAAGTGTTGGTGGTTGTCCTATCACCCGTCTCAGATACAGCTAGGTGCGGTGTCCAGTATACCGGCATATGACGACCTCGGTGTAGCTTCCGTTGTGCCCCTAGGGCGGCGTTTTATCAGAACAAATGGAGACGTCACACCAGTACGCAGTTGTGCCGAATTGGGGATCATCTGGGTTCGAGTTTCGGTAATCCACCCCCCCCCCCCCCAATGAAGTGGTGCTGCTTTTCATAGATTCTACATCTACTACATCTACCCGCGCGGATAGCCGGGCGCATCAAAGCGTTCTCTTCCCGGATGGGGAGGTGAACCGGTCAGGGTTCGAATCCACCCAATGGACTAATGACGAGGGCCGGTGTGGTAGCATACCTGGATGTAGTTTTTAGGCAGTTTCCCAAATCCCACTAGGTAAATATCGGGCTGGTATCCACATACCGCCTCAGACACACGCTACAGAAACATTTAGAAAGCATTCTCATACTTGCTCATAGAAGGAAAACGCGCCGATTTGGTTCACTGAGTCTATCCTGGGGTGCGAATAGAATGATGGCCTTAGACGTTTAGTCGTACCTATAACCAGCAGACCCATACAGCTATATACATATGATTATTCCGCAGTTCACATCCCAGTCTTGGCGGAGGGTTCAGGGAACTACTTTCAGACTATTTCTCAGCCTTCCACTCTCGAATGGCACGTGAGAAAAACGAGTACTCTTATCTTTCCATGCGAGCTCTGATTTTATTACGGTGGTCATTTCTCCCCATGCACGTGGGAGGCATCAGAATATTTCCAAATTCGGAGGAGGAAGTTGCTGACTGAAATTTAGTGAAAAAAATTTCCCCAAAATGAAAAAGTATTTGTTTCAATGAGTCCCGCACTTACTTGCTCATCATATCTGTAACAGTCTCTCCTCGATTTTAAGGTAATATATAACGAGCTGCTCTTCTTTCAACTCTTTCGATGTCCTCAGTAAAACCTGTCTGACAAGGATCCCACAGCACGTAGCAACAACGCTCGACAAGAGAATGGACAAGTGTAGCGTAGACAGCGTCCTTAGTAAATTGGTTGCACCTTCTAAGAATTCAGCCAACAAGACACAGTCTTTTGATCTTCTACCCCACAACATTTTCTGTCTGATGGTTCTAATTTAAGTTGTTCGTAACTGTAATCCCTGGTAACTTTGTTGAATGGGCAGCCTTTAAATTTGTATCATTTATCATGTAACCGAAATTTAACGGAATTTTTTTAGTATTCATCTGGAGTCTCTCACACTTATTATTTTGTTATTTTATCCATGTTCGACCTTTTGAACTATGTGGTCGTTAATTATTGTAGGTGAATAACGCAACCAGCCAGAAATGCTTTTAATTTGCCATTATTTCGTTGCCATAGCCGGTTTCGAGTTACCATGTCCATCTACAGATGGCTAACATTTCCTATGCCTTTGATGTTTTGCTCAACAACAGGCGACGTGCAGATGAACAGAACATCAATGTAATTAGAAATTTTACCCATCTGGAAACGGGCGTGGTAACCACAAACCGTTTATGGCAATAAAATAAAGCATTTCAAAAGCATTTGCGATATTCACCAACAAATACTTCTTATTGTTCATGGTCAATTGTTGCTTTCGCACCATACATATATATTGCTAAGTCGTTTTGTAATTCATATTGATCTTTTGATGACTTTACTGGATGGTAAAAGACAGCATCATCGCAAACAATTTAAGTGCGCTGCTCAGACTGTCTCCCAAAGGTTTAAGCAGATAAGAACTAGTAGAGAGCCTGTAACGCTACCTTGGGGAACACCAGATATCACTTCTGTTTCACTCGACAACTTTGCATCAGTTACCGCGAAATGTTAGGTTTCTGACCAGAACTCACGTATGCAGTCGCGCAACTGAGGCGATACTCCACGGGCTGGCACGCAGCCATCTTGAATTACGTTTCTGCTGTTTCCTTCCATCACTCCAAATGAACAGGATGTTTCCTTCAACAAGTCGTAGCTGATTCCTTTCCTTAATCTATCAGAATTGTGCTCTTGGTGCTTCTCTATTAACTGCTGTGCCAAGAGGACTGTATACTTCCTCGTCACGATGAGGCCGCACTGACTACTGCTTCTTCGGTTTCACTACATCTAAGCGAAGAACCTAGAAATACAGTACAGCAGGAGTCACACCATCATTGTATTTTTGTCCGAAAGCGTAGGAAACCTAAATGTTGGTGGTCGGATGCACGCTCTCAGACTTTGCATGGAGATGTGAATTCTCTTCCTCTTGAAACCGCTCGGATTGCACATCAACGGAAGAAGACAGCGCAGTTGTTTTCTCAAGAAAGAACTAATGAAATGTAGGCACCTACTTTTAACAACACTGCGATGATCTACTGTCTACAGCGTACTTGTCAACATCTTGTCAAAAAAGAGAAAAAAGAATTCCAAAATCATTCCGAATGCCATCTCAGTTTGTTTCTGAAACTAATCTTTGCAGTTGTTACTTGGAGAACCACATTTGCTTGTAACATAATCTTAGCATCATCCGTTGAATATACTGCGGAATTTGGCTCATTTTATGTACCATGCTTACTGACAGTCAATCGTGCAACGAACAGTAATAAGTGAGTGGGAAAGAATGGAGTCCCTCCTCTGTACAAAAAGAGGATAGAATGAATTACAGACTAATATCCCTAGCCTGTTTATTGATAATAATATTAATAATATTTATTATTTTGTAAATGTCATGGAATACCTCCTAATATAGTGTCGGATCACCTATTGCACGGCATAATGCAGCAGATCGACGTGACATGAGCACGAGAAGCAATTGGAAGTCATGTGCAGAAGTATTGATCCATGCTGTCTCTATAACCGTCCATAATTGCGAAAGTGTTGCTGGTGCAGGATACCGTTCCTCACAAGCGACTATTAATCAAATTGCGTGCATATGGAGTATGGTCTCAGTTGTGTGACTGGATTCGTGATTTCCTCTCAGAGAGGCCACAGTTCGTACTGATAGACGGCAAATCATCGAGTAGAACAGAAGTGATATCTGTCGTTTGCAAGATAGTGTCATAGGTCCTCTGCTGTACCTTATTTACATAAATTATCTTAAGTGATAATCTGAGCAGCCCCCTTAGATTGTTTGCAGATGAAGCTGTAATTTACCGTCTAATAAAATCATCAGACGATCAATTCCAATTACAATGTGATCTAGAGAGAATTTCTGTATGGTGAGAAAAGTGGTAATTGGCACTAAACAAAGAAAAGTACGAGGTCATCCACATGGGTACTAAAAGAAATCCGATAAATTTTGGGTATACGATAAATCAAACAAATATAAGGGCTGTCAGTTCGACTAAATACCTAGGAATTACAATTACGAGCAACTTAAATTGGAAAGACCACATAGATAATATTGCAGGGAAGGCGAAACAAAGACTGCGCTATGCTGGCAGAACACATAAAAGATGCGACAAACCCGCTAAAGAGACCGCTTGTCCGTCCTCTGCTGGAATATTGCTGCGTGGTATGGGATCCTTACCAGGTAGGATTGACGGAGGACATCGAGAAAGTGCAAAGAAGGGCAGCTCGTTTCGTGTTATAGCGCAATAGGGGTGAGAATGTCACTGATATGATACGCGAGCTGGGTGGCAGTCACTGAAACAAAGGCGGTTTTCTTTGCGGCGAGATCTATATGCGAAATTTCAATCACCAACTTTCTCTTGCAAACGCGAAAATATTTTGTTGACATCCACCTACATAAGGAGAAATTATCATCATAATAAAATAACAGAACTCAGAGAGCGAACGGAAAGATTTAGGTGTTCCTTTTTCCCACGCTCCATTCGAGAGTGCAATGGTAGACAAGTAGTATGAAAATGGTTCGATACACCCTCTGCCAGACACTTAAGTGTGAATTGCAGAGTAACCATGTAGATGTAGATGTAGATTTTGTGCACGAAATGACTTCTCGACTATGTCTCGTAAAGTTTCGATAGGATTCATGTCGGCCAGCAGCGGAGGCCGTGCCGTTCTAGGCGCTTCAGTCCGGAACCGCGAGACTGCTACGGTCGCAGGTTCGAATCCTGCCTCGGGCATGGATGTGTGTGATGACTTAGGTTAGTTAGGTTTAAGTAGTTCTAAGTTCTAGGGGACTGATGACCTCAGATGTTAAGTCCCATAGTGCTCAGAGCCATTTGAACCATTTGATTCATGTCGGACAATTTGGATAGCTAAATCATTCTCTCAAACTGTCCAGAATGTTCTTCAAACCAGTTGCGAACAATTGTGGCCCACTGACGTGGAGCATTTTCAGTCATAAAAATTCCACAGGTGTTAGGGAACATGCTGTTCATGAATGACTGCAAATGGTCTCCAAGTACCCGATCATAACCAGGACGCAGTTCATTCCATCTAAACAGAACTTGTACCACTATCATGCCACCACCAGTTTGCACGGTGCCGTATTGACGACTTGGGTCCATGACTGCTTGGGGTCTGCTCCACACTCGGACCCTACCAACAGCAATTTCCAAATAAATCTGGACTCATCTGACCAGGCTACAGTTTTCCTGCTGTCTAGGGTTCAAACGATGTCGTCACGAGCTCAGGAGAGGCGCTGCAGGCGATGTCCTGCTGTTAGCAAATTCACTCGCGTCGGTCGTCTGCCTATTAACGCTAAATTTCGCCGCACTGCCCTAACAGATACATCCCACATTGATTTCTGCGGTTATTTCACGCAGTGTTGCTTGCTTATCACCGACAACTCTACGCAAACGCCACTGCTCTCTCTCGTGAAGCGAAGGCCGTCGGCCACTGTGTTGTCCGTGTCAACAGCTAATCACACAATGAAGGCTTTCACGACCGGATGTTTCAGCTGCCGAGAATTCTTCCAGGTTGTATAGCCGAGGTCCATGGAACTCTTTTATCCCTGACGCTTAGTCCAAAGCTACGTTGGACATTTTCGGAGGTGCTCCTGGTTGTGCTGAGTCTTTGGACGAAACGTCAGGGTAGAAGAGTTCCATGGACCACGGCCATACAACCCGAAGGAATTCTCGGCAACTCAGTACCTAATGCCCACAATTTGGTATTCTCGGCACGCTCTTGACGCATTGGATCTCGGAATACTGAATCCTCTAACGTTTTCCGAAATGGAATGTCCCATGCATCTAGCTCCAACTACCATTTTGCGTTGAAAGTCTGTTAGTTCACGTCATGCGGCCATAACCACGTCGGAAACCTTTTCAGATGACTCACTATGGTACAAATGACAGCTCCGCTACAGGACCGCCCTTTTATGCGTCGTGTACATAATACTACCGTCACTTGTTCAAATGGCTCTGAGCACTATGAGACTTAACATCTGAGGTCATCAGTCCCCTACTTAAGCCTAACTAACGTAAAGACATCACACACATCCATGTCCGAGGCAGGATTCGAACCTGCGACCGTACAGGTCTCGCGGTTCCAGACTGAAGCGCCTAGAACCTCTCGGCCACAACGGCCGGCACCGTCACCTGTATATGTGCATATCGCTACCCCATGTTTTGTCATCTCAGAGTAAACCCTCTGCAGTAAAAATTAGTTTGATTTTTTGTAAATGTCTCCCAGTTAGTAAATGTAGGTGAACAGGTGCAATCTCTCTTTCTACAGTTGCTAAAAGCGATTTAAATCCTACCTTGTTGTCGACTTGCATCTGAGCTATGGACTAATAGAATAACACGTCACTGACTTGAAAATTTTTCGAATAGTTGGACCCTGTAGGTGATAATGGTCGGTGAAAGTGAAACAGAAACAAAATGAATGAAATGATAAATCTTGTACGACTGTTGCAGGTGCTCGAAGGAAAGTAAATGAATGTAACAGCGACTATACCACAAGGAAGCGTGTTACGAGCGCAATGTTCTCAAGAAACATAAACTGTTTGCCAGATTTTGTCAACAACACTCTCAGTATGTTCGCAGACAGTGCTGATGTCTTCAGGAAACTGTCGTCGCTGGACGACCTCAAGGAAATGTGGACTTACTTGGATAAATTTTCCACTCGGCGGTGTGGTTGACAGGTCTCTTGAAATGTGGATAATTGACGGAAAAGATACGTAACAATGAGCTAGTATACAACAGTATTCGATTACAAGAATGTAAATCAACATCTGGAGCACGTTGTATCGTTTACACACATAAGAGTAACACTAAGAATCTACATGAAATAGAGCAGACATTTAAAATCTATAGTGGGCATTTTTTGCAAGGATTTTGGGAATGTGTAGTGAATTTGTAGTGCAAACCGCATGCAATCCATTTGTGCAGTTGCTAGAGCATTTGGAGTCATTGTCAAGTAAGTATGAAAGTATATACGGAAAAATTCAGAGACGCACTGAAGGAAAAGTATAACCGAGATGCTAAGGAAACTTTAATGCGTATCTTTGGAAGAAAGGAACGGCTATTCATTCGAAAACCTGTTAGATAATTTCGGAGATCAGGTAGCTGAGACTCGTACCGTGGGATGTTAATCATAGTCCTCTCGCTCAACACACAGATGGAATAAGACAGGAAATCGCCAGTACTGACATCAGTTATCCTCTAGCAAGCACTTCGAGGTGGTTTCCGAAATCTAAACACGCATATCTTCTGCTGAGTTACTCTCTTTACATACGGTACCACAAGAAATGTAGCACTAAGAGTTGTATTAACTGCTGTGTCGAATATTCTGCCTTCGACAAGCGTCTAAAAAATCACTGAAACACACCCAGACTGAGTGATGTGCCTTCTAATGAACTTCCAACGTTCGGATTTAAAAACTTGACTCATCTTCCATGTCCGGGATAAAAGTACGCAACGCGTCCCGTTCTCCAACACGGCGTTTTGTTGCTGCTACTCCCAGAAAAAGCATTAGGTTTTGCAAGCATCGGTAAGTGGCCTGAAGTAATGAGTTGACTCCAGTTCCAACCAGGAAACAGAAGACCAATTTGGCCTTGCCATGGAGACATGTCTCAAGTCAAGGATATATATGCTTACTTGTTAGTTAACGGAGTTAATAACATTATGTCACGATGGTAGCCTCAGTAAATGAGCTGAAATCGGAGACTTACAAGTTCTAGGAATATGATGTAAATATTCGTTACTGAACGCATATGTATGGCGATTGACCAGACAAACAGTTCTCTTTCAGTTGACTACGTTTTGGGGAGGAAGCTATCTAATGGTTTCAGAATTAATAGTGTTCCTACCAGGACATTTTGTATAATTGGACGATCGCAATTAATCATCTCAATAACAACAAAATAAGTCATTGTGTTTGAATGGTTACCATGCTCCAGGTTCTAATATCGTCCGATTATGGGGAAGGTTTCAACTTACCAACTATAGGCTGAGAGAGCCAGGTGATTAGATCGGGTTGTGGGGACAGAGAATCATGTGAAATTTTTCCATACATCTTATCCGAAAACTACCTTCGGCAGTCAATTAGAGAAAATATGTTCAAGTGTGTGTGAATTCCTAAGGGACCAAACTGCTGAGACCATCGGTCCCTAGACTTACACGCTACTTTAAACTAATTTAAACTAACGTTAAGGACAATACACACACCCATGCCCGAGGGAGGATTCGAGCCTGCGACCTTAGCAGCAGCTCAGTTCTGGACTGAAGCGCCTAGAACCGCTGAGCCACAACGGCCAGCCCACCTGGATTCAGTCAGCGTTGGCAGGATACCTACAAATGTTTTTCTGCTAACAAGGTAAAAGCGCCAGTCGATAAAATTTGGTTGGTTGATTTTGGGGGAAGGAACCAAACAGCTACGTCATCGGTCCCATCGGATTAGGGAAGGAAGCCGGACGTGCCCTTTCAAAGGAACCATCCAGGCATTTGTCAGAAGCGATTTAGAGAAGTCGCGGTAAACCTAAATCACGATGGCCGGACGCGGATTTGAACCGTCGTCCTCTCGAATGCGAGTCCATTGTGTTAACCACTGCGCCACCTCGCTCGGTCGATAAATTTTATGCGACATAATATTCCATCTACCAAATATCGATGGAAGGTACTAGGGTACAATATTTAGCTTTAGAAGTAATACTGCAGCTCTCCGTTTCAGAAAACAGCCTGGACGCGCGTAAACCCGTTATTAAAATGTTGAATAGGTATTTGACCATTCCCTTGCTCTATAATGCTCTGTATGTAGTGAGGAGAGTAGGACACATTGTCAGAAGGAAGGGGGGTTCAAATATCGGTCCAACCAATCTGATTTGCAAAAACAGACATGTCTGATAGGATAGCCGCAATCAGTGATTTTACAATGGTACTTATAATCCGTCCTGATTGCAAAATGTTTATTCATACGACCGGTTTCGGTTCATCTAGAACCATCTTCAGGTCTGAGATGTCGGTTACAGCAGTAACCCGTCCAAATACAGCAACTTTCACATGCTGCGTCACAATCAAGACGGATTATAAGTAGCAACCTGATTTGCTTTCCCGTAATTTCACTGCGCATGGCTGCCGAGGTTATTTGTTCGGCTAGGATGTGAGTGATTCATCTTCACAGCCTTCTCCAGTTGAGAAAGTGCACCGTCCTTAAACAGTGGCCGGCCGGAGTGGCCGAGCGGTTCTAGGCGCTTCAGTCTGGAACCGCGCGACCGCTACGGTCGCAGGTTCGAATCCTGCCTCGGGCATGGATGTGTGTGATGTCCTTAGGTTAGTTAGGTTTAAGTAGTTCTAAGTTATAGGGGACTGATAACCTCAGATGTTAAGTCCCATAGTGCTCAGAGCCAATTGAACCAATTGAACCTTAAACAGTGATATCAGGAAACTCTTACATCGGGGAAGACTTCGTAGTTTGCGAAACATGAAACTTAAACGTCATTTTCGTCTCGCTCAATAATGTGGCTTCATGTTGTTTACGACGTTACATCTAATAATTTTATTTATGTGACTGAATTCAGTAGCGATATCCTTTATCCCGTACTCAAGCCACGCATTTATCTACAAGCCAGGCCCCATTCTTCCACAAAGTGCAAATTTTGCCTGTGTCATTCACAATTTGTGTAGGATTACTAAATGCTGATACTGTAGTGAAGACGTCAGCTGTGTCAGTAAATCGTCTGGGAATCTGCTAACTTTAGGGGCCTCTGTCACTCATAACCAAATTTTTTTGAGTTGTGACAGTGTTATTATTTATCTTTACTGCTCGACGTTTCAGTATCATTGCTGATATCTTCCTAGTGAGCAATGTCTTTACGCTGGCTGTGAGCCCTGTTCACCATCCTGAAAATGGTTCCTTTCATATGGACGGCCTGCTAGTGAGATGACATTTTGATAAGTTTGTTTTTGGATAGGTTTCGGTTTGAGTAAACAATTTTTTCTTCTTTTTCTCCAGAAATGTTTCGTTGAAGTTACATCTTCCACGATAATTTTTTTTTATTTTCTTTCAGTTAAATAGCAGGAAAATGGAGTTGAGTGCAATTACGTAATTTCAGTTTTAAGTAAACTATTCACAATTTCGAAAAGAGACAAAATATGTTGTACACACCTTGTTAGCACTTGCTGAGGGTTTTATGGCTTTCTGCATTTTGTGTTATAGCAGTTTTTCGTTTACAGTTTGTCATCTGCTACCATAGAGAAATTACTGTAGCAAAATTATTTACGTAACAACGCTGTAAGATTCCCAGTGATAAATTTTCTGAGTAAATAACTTTTGTACATTAATTTGTCTATCCTTGCAGATGACAAACTGTGAAAGGAAAACAGCTATAAAACAAAATACAAAAAGCCATTACACTCAAAAAATGGTTCAAATGGCTCTGAGAACTATGGGACTCAACTGCTGTGGTTATCAGTCCCCTAGAACTTAGAACTACTTAAACCTAACTAACCTAAGGACATCACACACATCCATGCCCGAGGCAGGATTCGAACCTGCGACCGTAGCAGTCGCACGGTTCCGGACTGCGCGCCTAGAACCGAGAGACCACCGCGGCCGGCCCATTACACTCACTGCAGCTTCTAACAAGGTATATACAAAAATATTTTTTCTGTTTTCGAAACTGTGAATACTTTTCTTAAAAACTGAAATTATGTATTTACAGATAGTAAAGAACAAATTTCCTGTCATTTAAATGAAAGCAAACAAGGAACTCATTGATGCTGGTGTAACTTCAACAAAACATGTCTGGAAAAAAGGAATAAAAAATGTTCACTGAAGGCGGGTCCCTTCCAAAAACAAATTGATTTGTAAGGAAATGAGGGTCCAAAGAGTGGGTTTCAACCTCAAGATTGAATGTTGATAGGTGAAAAGGAGAATGAACAGATGCAACTACCGACTGGTTATAATTAAAAAGTAGCTACTCACGGAAGTCCAGCGTTGGCTCTAACTATCGTATGGCAGTACAACTTGGCAGATAAGCTAATACGTTAATGTGGGACCCTTAACGAAGGAAAAGAATTAGTTTCAATTTTGGCCACTAGGTGCAAATCTGGCACTATACAACATCTCACTGACATCTCCGGTGCTCATACTGAACATATTGCGTAAGCCCCAGTTAATAATAAAATCAAAATCATGCCCTTATCACCTGTGAGACCTTTTCTGCCCATGCCCCATTGCTAATCCATCACAAATGGAAACATTTATTGCGTTTTTTCTTGGACTTACAACACCAGATTTGCACCTGGTGGACAAAATTGGAACTAATTTTTTTCCAGCTTGATCACTATTCGTTCAAAATGCTTTCGTGCACGAAACAAAAGAGAAAAATCTTCTCTGCAGTGGAGTGTGCGCTGATATGAAACTTCCTCGCAGATTAAAACTGTGTGCCGGACCGAGACTCGAACTCAGGACCTGTGCCTTTCGCTGAAAGTGCTCTACCAGTCTAGAACTAAAGCTGTGAGGACGGGGCGTGAGTCGTGCTTGGGTAGCTCAGTTGGTAGAGCACTTGCCCGCGAAAGGCAAAGGTCCCGAGTTCGAGTCTCGGCCCGGCACACAGTTTTAATCTGCCAGGAAGTTTCATATCAGCGCACACTCCACTGCAGAGTGAAAATCTCATTCTGGAAACATCCCCCAGGCCACGTCTCCGCAGTATTCTTTCTTTCAGGAGTGCTAGTTCTGCAAGGTTCGCAGGAGAGCTTCTGTAAAGTTTGGAAGGTAGGACACGAGGTACTGGCGGAATTAGGGCTGTGAGGACGGGTCGTGAGTCGTGCTTGGCTAGCTCAGTTGGTAGGGCACTTGCCCACGAAAGGGAAAGGTCCCGAGTTCGAGTCTCGGCCCGACACACAGTTTTAATCTTCCAGAAAGTTTCATCAGCCCACACTCCGGTGCAGAGAGAAAATCTCATTCTGGATTAATGGTTTTCTTCCGGGTTTTCAGCTGACCAGTTGTTTCATATTTCTGCGCGATATTTAGACGGCCAGGTTGGAGTCTACGTACTCAGTAAATACAAAACTTGCAGCACCTGGGTCGGTCGTCAAAATATCGTGCAGAAAAATAGAAGCAACCAGCCGAAAGCATACCATTAAACTACTTGGAAGATTTAATGTGATACCAGAGCAGCAGGATGGTACTCACGGTTGCTACCAGGCAAGGGAGAGCCTGTGGTAGGGCAGACGCAGGCCAGCTCCAGGCAGGCGAGCAGCAGCAGCAGGTGCTCCGCCGCCCACCAGGATGGGCCGGCGCCGCCACGTCCTCTGGCGGCCATCGCGTGTGTGGCGGTCCTGGCGGCCGACTCGTCGCACGCCCTTCTTGAGGAGCTTCTCCGCCACCACCCAGAGCTTGAGGAGGCCACAGGCCGCGCCTCCGCACATGCGGCTCCCCACGTCTCTTCTCCGTGTTCCGTGGCTGCCGGCAGCGCTGGCATCTGTGCTGCGAGTGCCGCGCGCGACCTGCGGCAGCGGCTGCGGCGGCGGCGGCGGCGGCGGCGGCGGTCCGCGCGCTGTGACGTCACCGGCGCCCTTGGCCACCAGCGGTCGTCGCGGAAGACGCCGCGCTTGCCGAAACGCCAGGCGGCGCGTGCGGTTTTCTTGCCCCCTCTACAACCCTACAGGTCCTTCACTCCTACTCACAAGACTGCTTTTTGTCTTTCTAACGTCAGAGCCGTCTTCTGAGAAGTGGCACAGCGCAAACATTACGACTTCAATTTATTTCTTTCGCAATTGTTCGTTATGTGACATTAACGACCTCACGCACGGTGTTGTCTTAGGTGCAACAAATAAACGACTAGTGAAATAACAACTTCATGTTGGGTTGGGCACAGGTCACGTGACAATCCTCAAGCTCCGTGCAGTGAGGGAACTGCACGTACGACAGTCTGGTTTAAAACGACGCTATAGATCAAATATTTCCTATGCGTTTATACTGAGCAACGCACCGTGAGATCACAAGGATGCATACATCCAGCGTCTCGGCTATTCCACTCTTCTTCCGCACTATTGTAGCACACCGCGGTCAATATATTGTAATAGCATGAAGTCGGCATACAACAATCAGTAGCTTTGGATAAGTGTATTACATGCCAAAGGACAAAGTCAGAATATTTAGCACTGAAGGGTGTGCAGATGAGGTCTTGGAAGATCCAGGATGATGAGCTGAAATCGGTCTGCAAATTTAAATACCTAGAGTCGTACATACAGAGGGATGGAGGACTGGAAAGCGAGATACAACACCGAATAAATTGCGGTTGGAGCAACTGGAGGAAAATGAGTGGAGTGTTGTGTGACAAGAAGGTGAGCATTGGGTTGAAAGGGAAAGTGTACAAGTCGGTGGTAAGGACTGCTATGATATACGGGGCAGAGACATGGCCAATCACAGTAGCCCAAGAAAGGAAGATGGAAGTGGCGGAAATGAGGATGCTGAGGTGGATGTGTGGGGTAACAAGGAAGGACAGAATTAGAAATGAATTTGTTAGAGGAGCTGTGAAAGTAGGACCCATGGGGAAGAAGATACAAGAGAGCAGACTAAGGTGATACGGACACTTACAGAGAAAAGTGGAAGAGTATATCGGAAACAGACTTGAAGATATAAAGATTGAGGGAGCGAGAAGGAGAGGAAGACCGAAGATGAGGTGGAAGGATAAGATATCCGGGGACCTAAGGGAGAAAGGATGGAAGAAGGAAGAAGCAATGGATACAGAACTATGGAGGAGAAGGATACAGAAGGGCAACGCTGACCCTACGTGACGTGGGAAAAGGCGACGATAAAGAAAGAAAGAAAGATGCTTCGTTATGCCAATCAATAGCATAGAATAGACAGAATAGGTAGGACTAAGGCCATCTACGTTAAGGGCTGGTTCGAGACCTTTTTCCCAGACGAGTGACTTATTTCGATCTCGCTCCCGAATTTCTCTCACCCCCCCCCCCCCCCCCCCCCGCGTACCCCCCCTCCCTCCCCCGCCCTCGCACACTTTAACCTGTGTAAGTTTTCGCTACTAGGAGGGGCGTTCAATAAGTAAAACAACACTGTTTTACGTGGTTTCACTCACGATTCCAATACACTACGTTACGAGGGTTGCCAGAGAGTAATGCACCGCATTTTTTTTTCTCAGCCGAAAGCAATGCTACGAATGCGGAACGTTACGTATGTATTATTTGAAATCTTCTGAGTGAGCGCGCCAAGTTTCCGTCACTTCCGACAGATAACGTAGCTGCCGGACAGTTTCAAAATGGCATCTGTAGGTAATGTACTTTACAAGCAACGTGTCGTCATTGAATTTCTTACCGCAGAGAAAGGAACTGTGGGGAATATTAACAAACGCTTGTGCAAAGATTATGGAGCATCTGGTGTCGACAGAAGTACAGTTAGTCGCTGGGCACGGAGGGTGAGGTCATCAGAGGGCGGTTCGGTGGAGCTCGACGAATTGCAGCGGTAGGGGAGACCATCCACGGCTGTCACACCTGAAGCCCTGACCTAGCGCCCTCGGACTTCCACTTGTTTGGGTCGTTAAAGGATAACACTCGTGGAAGACATTTTGAGGACGATGAGGAGGTGAGTCACACAGTGAAGCACTGGCTCCGCCACCAGGACAAGGATCGGTACCGACAGGGCATACACGCCCTTATTCCGCTCTGGAGGAAGGCCGTAGAATGGGATAGAGATTACGTAGAAAAATAGAGTGTGCAGATAAAACATCATTCTTTCGTTTGTGCAATTCTCATTATGTTCAATAAAGAATTGTTGAAGAAAAAAATGTGGTGCATTACTTTCTGCGTAACCCTCGTATTTCCCATTATTTTGGCTGCAGAATTCTATTTTTCAACATAATCTCCGTTCAGAGGGACGGCCTTAGGCCAACTTTCTGGGAGGGCCTGTTTGCCCGCATGGTACAACTCTACTGGTCGACGTTGAAGTCAACGTCTTGCTCCATCAATAACCTCCCCATCATCCACGTACTGCTTCCTGTGGAGTGCGTCCTCGCTGGCCCAAACTCGATGCTCTTTCTGGTCTTCTATTGGGCAGCGAGGAACCCAGTGGAAACACACCTGATCTACAACTGTTGTACGAAAGCTTCGGCACTATCAACAGAGACGTCCAGTTGGACAGCGAGGTGTTTGACTGTGATCCGTCAATCACCTCGAATGAGTTGCATGAGCCACAGCTACGTGCGGCCGCCCGGCACGCAGGAGATCGGACAGATTTGTGCGACTTTACTGCAATGATGACAGATGCCTCGCCCAACGACTCACCGTGCTTTTGTCTCCGTAGACGTTCTGCAAGCGACTACGAATACCTGTGATGCTCAGGCTTTCTGCCAAAAGAAACTTAATGACAGCCATCTACTTGGAACGCACTCGGTTACAGACGCCATTTTGAAAGCTCCTTATTGTGCCGCCACCTATCGGAACTTCATGAAGTTATAAGGGCCGACGCGGGAATACTCCAAGATGTGCCACGACAACGTCTGTATTTTTGCAACCGACATTGGCTGAGAAAAAAAAAAGATGCCTTACTTATTGTAAGCCCTTCGTAACTATGACATCCTCTATGAGCACCTCTTGCACCTGGACGCTGCTCTCAGCTTTGCACCCCAGTCTGCCTCTGCTGTACAGAAATCTTACACCTGTCGCGCATCTAGCTCCCCTTTCAGGCCGGCCGCGGTGACCGAGCGGTTCTAGGGGCTTCAGTCCGGAACCACGCGGTTGCTACGGTCGCCGGTTCGAATCCTGCCTCGGGCATGGATGTATGTAATGTCCTTAGGTTAGTTAGGTTTAAGTAGTTCTAAGTTCTAGGGGACTGATGACCTCAGATGTTAAGTCCCACAGTGCTCAGAGCCATTTGAATCCTTAGGTTAGTTAGGTTTAATTAGTTCTAAGTTTAGGGGACTGAAGACCTCAGCTGTTAAGTCCCATAGTGCTTAGAGCCATTTCCACCATTTTTTTCCCCTTTCAGCTTCGCGCCCCAAGCGGCGGCTTGTGTCGCTTGGACCATAAACCGACCCTGTCTTACATACTGTATATAAGTATAGATTACGCAACAACTCTCTCATCCAGAAATCACATCTGATTTTTTTTTTTTTTTTTTTTTTTTTTTTTTTTTTTTTTTTTTTTTTTTTTTTTTGAGAATATACGAGTGATATTCGCAACTACGACACTCACTCAAGAGTGTCACATTGTTGTGTTTTCAGGAGCCTTTGTTCTTCATACGGCTGCACGATTGGCATATACGTGTGTGGACGCTCCAATGAAGAGGAATGTTGACAGACTGCATTCGTCATCGTCATATGAGCCCATCTGGCGTGATGGTACGGGGTACACACCGCGATCACCTCTGGTCCGTGGCCAATAATTTGGACAGCAGCCGTTATATTTCTGACGTGTTAAGGCTGGTGGCTGTGTCCTTTCATCGACGTATCAACAATATAACACTATTGAATTTTGTCGGCGCTGACTTGACACCCCTCAACACAGAGTTCGACTGTTGCTCTGGTAAGCACTTTCTCCAATTCTCTCAACTCAATGAAAACATAGAATCAAGGAATGCCGGGAGATTGACACACAACCACTCGCTAGCCTATACGACGTATGAACTCTGGCATAGCATTAAAGTTGCATGGACTCCTCCTTCTACTTCTTTTTCCTAGCCTTACCACGTTTCTTAACGTGGTTGACATGCTAATCTGGATTTGGCTGTGAAAGTTATAAACGGTGGCCACTCGCCATCTTTGTCGGAACTTTTCTACCCTATCTGGCTGTGTCAAGTCTTATCTCATGTGAAAGCGTAACAATGTTTACGAAATGTTCGCAGATCGTATAACTGAGGACAGACGTGAGAAGCAGTCCGGTATTCATCTAGTCGTATTTGGGAAACCGCCAAAAAACTACATCCAGGCTGGCCGGCACACCCGCCCTCATCGTTAATGCGCGGTAGGATTCGATCCGGGGCCGACGCGTCTCCCCGAATGCCGAAAGAAGCGTGCTAACGCGCGCAACTATCCGGGGGGATTTGAAGCTGCATGGGATTATGTACGTATATCCAACATCCACGCTCAGATCGAACTGATGCCCAGTCGGTTAGCCAGTACAATGTTACACTGCTCGGGTTCCTTTGAAGTTTAAGGAAAAGTGTGATTTGAAATCCAGTCCACAGCCAGGTCACAGGAAACGAACGACAAGCTCGGACTGGATGATGATGATGATGTTTGGTTTGTGGGGCGCTCAACTGCGTGGTCATCAGCTCCCGTACAAAGTCCCAAGCTTTACACAGTCCAGTTTTTTCACAATCCAATCTAGCCACCGTCACGAATGATAATGATGATGAAATGATAACACAAACACCCCGGGATTCGAACCCGGGACCCTGTGATCCAGAGGCAGCAAAGCTAGCCACTAGACCACGAACAGCGGAGTCGAACTGGGTGAGAATGAGGGACGAAATCGGCCATATCCTATTCAAAGAAGGCATTCTAGTTACCGTTAAGGAAGACAAGGGGAACCTAAATCTGATTCGGATTTGAATTTTGTTCTGCTCGATAGTGACTCCTATGTGCAGACCATTGCACCACTTCCCTCAGTTTTAAAGTAGGACGTCGGAGACGTGCGAAACGGGAAGATGCAGGAAATGATCCCCTCATGGCCTTTTTATGCTGCTGACATAGACAGCAGGCAGAGGGGAGGGGGATGGAAGGATATATCCAGGATTATGAGTTAGCATAATTTCAAGATGTTTTCGTTTACAAGAGTCTGCACCGCAACTCACAGCATTCTCTGAGAAGCTTATCGCTGTTCTCACGTGTCCGTTATGACTGCTGCACCGCTGTTTGCAGGAGGATGAAAATGCGTTGTGCCCTCTGGCAGAGTCACGCACCGTTACAATCAATAATACAGCGCAGTGATGATATACGATAACTATACATAGCGGTCAACAAGCATAATGACTTGTAGACAGTCGTCAGATCGGCTATTCATAATCTGCTGTGTAAACCTCGAGAACGGAGGTGGTGGAGGGGCATACTATTTAGGAGCTTTCTGCAGAGTCGTACCCTGTCTTGTTCGCATTTTGGAGCATGACAGCGCATCCGCAGCACCCAAGACTCTTTGCGAGCTATAAATACAATTTTTGGTCTGCAGATTGCTGGACATGTCGAGTCAGCAACTAACCCAGGCCTTCGACTATCTACAGGTTTTTGTAACATTGCCGGTATTGGGCCAAGTACAGTCAGGCTTTAGCAATAGACTTAGTTCAATGAGTATGGGGAGGATTTTCTGTTAAATTCCATTTTTTAGTACCATTTATTATTGCAGCTCTGTACAGACGTAGCTAGAACAAACCAAAGACTTCAGCAGCGTGGATATAGACGCCTATTGAAACAAAATTCATATTGCACTCCCATAAGTACTTAGGCATGGCAGCGATAGCTGTGAGTAGGACCCTGTAATTTCAGCAAGATGGTGACCCGTACCAGATTGGTACACGAGGGACAACTTCGGGGAACATTGAATACGTCGAGCAAAAACTGTTGCGTTATCTTTTTTTAATGCCGTTTCCCTTTTAATATTTTTGGATGAGTGTGATGTGCAGTATCCCTCTTGGCACTGAAGCTGATTAGAATGCTCGAATCCATTAAGAGTTTCACAGCATGAGACAGAATTATGCTATGGTCGAAAGACCTGAACAGTCATTACTATGGATATATACTTTGCAACGCAATTAAGGGATCACTTTGTCGAAAAGTCGCAACTGTCTCTCTTTGTGACCTGGAAGTTTGAAATTTGGCTCATGGATGCCTAAAGTCTTCCTGTGTAATGGTGAGAGAGGGTGGCGCCCTGCGACGCCACCCTCGGGCTCGGCGATCTTCATTTACATCTCCATCTACGTGATTACTCTGCTGTTCACAATAAAGTGCCTGGCAGGGGGTCCAATGAACCACCTTCAAGCTGTCTCTCTACTGTTCCACTCTCGAACGGCACGCGGAAAAAGCGAGCACTTAAATTTTTCTGTGCGAGCCCTGATTTCTCTTATGTTATCGTGATGATCATTTCTCCCTATGTAGGTGGGTGCTAACAGAATGTTTTCGCAATCCGAGGAGAAAACTGGTGTACGAAATTTCATGAGAAGATCCCGTCGCAACGGAAAATACCTTTGTTTTAACGATTGCCACTCCAATTCAAGTATCATGTCTGTGACATCTCCCCTATTCCGAGATAGTGCGAAACGAGCTGACCTTCTTTGTACTTTTTCGGTGTCATCCCTCAGTCCCATCTGATGCGGATCCCACACCGCACAGCAATACTCCAGAATAGGGCGGACAAGCGTGGTATAAGCAGTCTCTTTAGTAGACCTGTTGCACCTTCTATGTGTTCTGCCAATGAATCGCAGTCTTTGGTTTGCTCTACCCACAATATTATCTATGTAATCGTTCCAGTTGCTTGAAACAAGATGTCGACGCATCTGGCGAAAAGGTCACAGCTCAGAAGTTCGTGTGAGATGAACAGTGGATTAAATAAATCACACTGGCACCAAATTTCACCAAAATTCTGTCCAGCACCACCACGGACGTGCCACACGATGGGAAGGTCGTCACAGACCCTATTACTCACGTCTCACCCCACTGCGATGGCCGGAACCACGACGTTCAGCTGAAATTACTCGGTTTTCTTAAGCGTGGCCGAGGTTAGAATTTCAGACATATCTTCGCTCAGAATCGGCACGAAAGGGCCTCAGGAGGTGACACAAAGAGCGTCAATGGAACCACCCATTCTCTTAGCGCGCTCATTTACACACATTTCGCTGTCGAAAACGACTTTGCACAGAACGACGTTTTTGACAAACTTTGACGCTACTGACATCCCCCCCGCACCACGCCCATCCCCACCCCGACCCACACAATTCAACCCTTCTCTAGTGAAGTCGAGGGCATGGAACCCAACTGAATGCGATCGAACCGCTTTGGAGTGTAGTGCAACCGCAATTTTTTCTCTAGTGTACTACTAGCGGCCGTTCAGGACCATTCGACGAAATCTGAACATGATCCAAAGTAGCAAACGGTGATAAGCTTTTCCATCCTTACTTTTTCGCGCCCTCCTGCGGGGTGATCACAGAGGATGAGGGGCATGGAGGGAGGGGTGCAGGGGGTGTGTGCAACGCGAGTAAAATGGCGAAGGATCCGTCTAAAACCCCCACCTCGGCAACACCCTCAATACCATCCGCGAACCTTTGTTGGATTCTTTAAAAACGTCCCTGTACAGGAAAGCTATTCACTGATTCCTATGCGCTGGTCTGACAGGCAACCATTTCGACACACCTCGGCTGAATGGCACTACGTCACTAAATTAGCGTCCGCCGGTCACATGCGAAATCCAAAGGGTGTCGAAAGAGACGACTGACATGCCGGTGTTTGAACGGCTTTCTCTGTACAACAACAACAACAGACGCGTGCGGTGGTACTGAGGGAGCTACCAGGCTGCCGGTCTTAGAGGGATCCATTCCCGTTTTATTCATGTGCGTGTCAATGTCGCTCCCCCTGACATCAAACCACAGGAGGACGCGAAACAGGATGGCCCCAAAAGTATAAACAACTTTCACTGCTTTGGCTCGCATTCAGATTTCATCGAATGGTTTTGAAAGGTCCGTAGAGTTTCCATCCTGTACAACACGGCAAAATTGCGGTCGCGATACGCACTAAAAGGGTGCGATGGCGTTCAGCGGGGTTCTGGGCCCACTATGAACTTAAGAAAGGGCTTCGTAGTCCGGGAGTGGGGGTATCAGCAGTGTCAAGGGGTTGTCAAGAACCTCGCACTGTTGCTCATCGCACTGCGAACTGTCGTTTTTGGACGCGAAGTGTGTGGGAATCAACGTCCCAGGGAAAGAGGTGATTTGATTGACACCCTTTACGCCACCCGCTGATTCTAAGCGGCAGTGTATCTGAAATGTTTTCGTCTTGCCTTCCATAAGAAAACGGCGTGATGTCAACGCGTCGAAAGAAGGGGTGAAATGTGGGTAAGAGGGAGCACGATGTTCTCATCGTGTGACAAGTCCACGCTGGCGTTGGGCAGAATTGTGGTGAAATTTGGTGACAACGTGACATCGTTAGCCCAACCTACCCCTCACGTGAACTTCTGAGCTGAGACATGTTTTTCGCATACGTCGACACCTTGCCCTTTTAAGCGTCGCCAAGCCTTAGGGTGGTATCGCTGGACTCCACGACTTTGCACCATTACAGAGGAAGGCTGCAGGCATTTAGTGACTCAGTATAGAAGCCTACCTCGAGGAGGATCGTTTGGGTTCTGGAGATATGTAGAAACACGCCATGCCGTACTGACCCTACCGCTTACCTTAAATATAACCCGAAGGATGGCAAACCTGCGTGTATAGTCTTAGTACGATTAGAGAGTGCTCAATGGAATACACTCTTTGAAATTCTGAAGGTAGCAGGGGCAAAATACGGGGACCGAAAAGTTATCTGCAACTTGTACAGAAAATAGACTTCAGTTACAAGAATCGAACGGCATGAAAGGGAAGCAGCGGTTGAAAAAGGAATAGGACATATGTGTAGCCTGGCCCCCAAGTTGTTCAGCAGTAAAGGAAACCACCGATAAATTTGGCAAGGGAATTAAAGTGCAGGGAGAAGAAATAAAACCTTTGTGGATTGCCGATGATACTGTAATTCTACTTGAGACGGTATAGGACTTGCAAGGACACTTGAATGGAGTGGATAGTGTCTTGAAACGAGGTTATATGATGAACATGAACAAAATCAAAACAAAGGTAGCCGAATTAAATCGGAAATACAGTTTAGCATTAGATTAGGAAGTGGACAAAGTAGTCGACGAGGTTTGCTGTTTGGCCAGCGTAATGACTGGTGATGGCCGAATTCGAGAGCATATAAAATGCATACTGGTAACACCAAGAAAAGTGTTTCCAAGAAACAGGAAGTTGTCAATATCTAATACAAATTTAAGTGTAGGAAGTCCTTTCTGAAGGTATTTGTCTTGAGTATAGCCGTGTACAGAAATGACACCTGGTCGATAAGCAGTTCAGACGAGAAGAGAATAAAATGTTTTGAAAAGTTGTGCTATAGAAGAATGTTGAAAGTTGTATGGATAGAGCGATGAACTAATGAGAAGGTAATGAATCGAACTGGGGAGAAGAGGAATATGTGGCACAACTTGACTAAAAGAATGAACCAGTTGACATGACATATCTTGATGCATCAGGTACCCGTCCGTTTGGTAATGGTGGAAATTAGGGAGGGAGTGGGGAAGGGGATAAAGATAGTAGGAGACCAAGGCTTGAATAAAATAAGCAGGTTGAAATGGATGTAGGTTACAGTAGCTATGCAGAGATGATGAGACTAGCACGGTGTGGACTAGCATCTTCGTTGTGAAGACTGTATCAGCAACAATGGGGTTTAAAAAAAATTTTTGTGTAATGTTGAGTTTATTCATTCTCAAAACTCATAAATTACGGATATGAAGGATGTGTTCCTTTACAGAGAACGATACACTGCGTGTGACAGTTTCACGAAGTTAGCTAATGCGTTTCTGAAACATCCAGCATAACGAACGACATGTAACAGGAGAGGTTTACTAGGTCACACGGGGAACAGACTTTTGACAGAGCTGACCTCGAGGTTGGCTTCTATACTGCGCAGCACAACTAAAGAGTCACTAGATACCTGCAGCCCTCCTCTGTAATGGTGCAATACTGCCAGTTCAATACTCAATACACAAATAGTGAAGGCGAATATACAGGGTGTATCAGAAAGAATCATCTGATTTAAAAAAATCATAACTACTATGTTATTTGAGATATGTGCTTGAACAACATACTGTTGGAAGGAACAAACTCTAGAGTTTTGCATGGTTCCCGCTAGGTAGCAACAGTGTGCGCCCACTTCAATTTTAGTAAAAAAATGATGTCGGAACAGCAGAAATTGTTTTGTGTTCTATGTTTTGCGCAGGTAAGGTCAGTAATGACTGTGCAGCGTGACTTGCGTACTAATTATGGTGTGGATGCTCCTACAGGGCAGAGCATTAGACGATGGCATGAACAATTCCGAGAAACAGGTTATTTGTGTAAAGGCAAATCGCCGGGCCGTCCCCGAGTGTCTGACACAGTTGTCGAGGGCATCCTCCTCTGTTACAGGAAGCACATATCTCGATATGCACGAGCACTTTGTTTTCCCACAGTTGGAGACTAATTTTAACGACTCCACTTACCTACAGTATGGGGCATCGCCACACTGCCATCTGGAAGCACGCGAATTTTTAAACCAGTGGATTAATAAACTGGACCAAATGATTCAGCCTTGCATCATTGGCCTCCAATGTCACTGGCCCTGACAGTATGTGATTTTTCATGTGGGGTACTATAAAACACTCTGTTTATGTGCCTCCGTTACCAACAACAATGAATGAACTGAGACCTCGCATAACAGCAGTTGTGGAAGCTGTAACTCACGACATGTTCGCCGCTGTGTGTGAAAACTATTTGAATATCGCACTGACATAAGCCGTGCATCTCAATGGGTTCATATTGAACACCTATGAAAAAAAAATTTTGAGTTTCCCATTCATCAAAAAACAAAATTCATTGTATTTGTTTATTAGTTTCAGAAATGAAGACGTGCCAAATCGATTGATTCTTTTTGATACAACCTGCATTATTGATGACTAAAGACTGTGTTACGTGTACCTGTTGTGTTTATAAATTCTGGAAGAACACTGCGAACTTATGCACCAAGGCAATAAAACCTGTAACTATAATAAAGGACGTATAGAGAACTGCGTGTCATTCATTTCATGGAATACCTTGGCAATGGCCTTAAAATTTTTTTATAAATGTGTAAAAATGTTCTCTGAAAGTATATCTAAGCGGTATAATCTTACATGGAAGTGGATCTTAAATGATAAATAGCATATACAAGATACTACAGAAGAATTCTAAAGATCAGATGGGTAGTTAACTAATGAATGGAACTTACTGAATTGAATCGAAAAAGTAAGAGTTTTAGAGCATAGCTGGACAAAAATAAGTGAAAGAGCGGAAAATTTGTCGAGTAAAAATTATAGACAGAGGTGGCGGCTTGACTGTCTAAGCTGTTCAAGTGGATATACGGTTCGGTAGTTACGCAGAAATGAAGAGACAAAAATGAAGAAACTTGTCCAAGATAGACTAGTGTCAGAGCTGCAAGAAATTAATCTTCGCATAAAAAATTAAGTGGATGGAGCAGGGTTCATGGAAGTGAGAACTTTTCTCGGTCGACTCTGAGGATAATGACTATACGGCAATCATTACTAGACAAGTGACATACAAACTGAATCGTAAATTTGAGAACAAGCTTGGAATTCCAAGTATCTACGACGAATCCAAACATAATTAATGATCCAGGGACATACATTTAACAGTGTGAACATTATGATCATATCAGAAACTTACGAACGACCGCTGTTATATTTTTATTTCTAGCATAATTCTTTTAGATAGTGTAATAAAATTAAAATTGATGTGCAAATTAGGTTTAAGTGAAAACAAAAGATTAATGAATTTGAAACATGGAAACACTTAAGTTTTTTACATCATCACTAAAAATACAGATCTCATGGTTAACTTGGCATACAAAAATGGGGCAAGTAAGGGGGGAATGAAAGTTTCAAATCACTACATGACAGGGTCAGTTCAAATGAAGGTGTATATTGCAGATGCGGGGACGCCACAACACTCCAGTCCCCTTTCTTTTGTGTGTGTGTGTGTGTGTGTTGATAGACAATAGCTTTCATTTTCTGTGTTCCATGGCTTTGGGGCGACGCCCTGGGGGGTATAACTCGTTCCTTGTCTACCATGCTGGGTGACTTAATCCCTCAGGTACAGCACGACCTCGGCGTCCGACGTGGTATTCTCGTGCTTGCGGCCTCAGCGATTATTGTCTGGGGCGATTACCTCGCAGAGGTGGCGTTACTGCAATATTTGGCAGCTGGGGTCAGACAAAGAAGCGATCTTGAATGCTTAAAGAGTTGAGTATCGGACCGCAGGGGATGTCTGTGCAGGATGGAGCGGAAAATGAGTGTATGTCAAAGTGACGGTAGACAGTGAAATGAATGCTGCAATCTGACTCACAGTGTCTGCAGATTTAATCAACAATAGGTTGGTATGCCTCCAGAAGACACTATCTGTCTGCTCCTGATTGAGTCCTCTCTCTGCATTCCCAAACCACTAATTGATTGCTCACGATCCAATCTCATTCCTCTGACTATCTGCTGACCATCCATCTGGCTGACTATGCCTTGGCTGTTCCTGCTTGGCAGTCTTGTTACGGGTCTCTTTTAATCTGCCCTCCAGGATCCTGAATTTTCCATCGTATTATCCTTTTGTGGGTTCAGTTAGCGTCTCACAGAATGAACGATCCACACTGTGCAACCATGCCTTCTAGTCTTCGTACAGAGTGAAAATTTCCGATTAGCAGTGACTGATATGTAACCTGGCGACTCCCATCTCATTCTTATGCTATTTTTCATTGTGGTATTCACACTTCAAGCTGTGGTTTCCTACGGTATCATTCCAAGTGTTTGTCTATTTTCTTGAGCTGACAAGAAAGCAACCACCTAAGAACTTGTTTGTGACGGGAATGCCTGTGCTTTGCTCAACTGTCCCTAGGTGCTCGTGAGTCAGTCGCATCCGTCTTGCTGTCCCTCAGAAATTAAATGCGGCAATATTTTCCGAGCAAGGCACACATTCTCTTTAAGCCACCTCTTGTCTGAATTTTGGAAGTGTCCTACGTACCAGCTGCAGTTTGTGCCCCTATTCCACTGAGCATCTGAAAGTGAAGTACTACGGTAGGTACATAAATAGATGGATGTATGATCCGTTTTAATGCTGTTGTTGTTTGTATATCTGCAAGTACGTGGCTGACATTTCAGGTACACGGCTGCAGATTTCATAAACATGTACTTATAGTTGAAAGTGAGATTAAGTGTTATTTAGATTTACTACACAGGATATCCCAAACAAAACTGGGCCAGAAAGTATTTCATGCACCTTAAGAAAGGCAACTCAGCCTACATCATCTCCTCCAGTTCCAGATGATATTATCAAGGTTGCCTATCTTAATGTGCTTGAAATATTTTCTCGCCTAGTTTTATTTTACTCATCCTTGATTTCAAGATCACACAGTAAAATGTTGTCGGGGTTTGATTACTGAATAATTTTCTGGGTTAACTAATCACTTAGCAAGTACCGAGTGCACAAAAGAGAGCAGTAAGAAGAATGTGGTGGTCACCCACAGTCAGCTTGCTGGTACTTTTACAAGGAGTTAGGTGTTCCGTCCCCCTGCAGGCAATAACATCATTCGTGACTCGGAAGGTCATGCGTTGGTGGGAGGCTCACCAGCTGGTAGTGAGGGAGAATAAGTTGCGAGCGGTGAAGGATTCTGTCCGACCGTGGCTTACCTCCTTCCGACAACGACGAGCTGAGGAGGTCGCCCTTACACGGCTTAGAATAGGACATTGTCCGTAGACACATGGTTTTCTGTAACGTCACGAGGAGCCACCAACGTGTCAGACATGTGGGACACAGCTATCGATACGACATATTTTAACTCAGTGTGTTTTATATGCGGGTTTGAGGGAGGATTTCAGTTTCCAACCAGACCTGCCCTCTATTTTAACTAATACTGAAGTGAGTGTCGCTAGAGTTTTACGTTTTTGTGTGATATCGGGACTTCTTCCCAAAATATTGGGATGGAGATCTTAATTTGCTGTAAAGTGGTTTGGTCACCCATTATTTGTAAGTGGTCACTCAGCCACCGTTAATTATTTTTATCTGTTTTGTATTGCTATTTTATTTTTACATTTATCTACCCGTTTTGATGTGCTGTGTCTCATCTTGAAATTTGAGCATTTACAATTCTCGCAAAGATCGACTCTGAATTGATCCTTGTTTAACATATCCTGACTGCACTCGTCAACATTTCTTTTGGGAACCAGCGCTGATAACCTCGTTGTTGTGCGCCCTAAAACACTAATCATCATCATCATCTACAAGGAGTTTGGGATTTTAACTGGACGTTCATAATATGTATTTTCGATGATAAAATTCTTCATGTATGATCCATCACAACTTCAGAAGAATACTAATGGCATTACCTGCAGCACTTTACTCATTATTAAGGCTGTCACGGATTCAGAAGACAACTCAATATGGATCAGCAAAAATTTTAATCATTTTATCGATAACATAAGATATCTGACAGACACTAAGTTTTGAATCTAACCGAAAATAATTTCTTCTGGACCACTCCTTCAATTCCATAGATGAATTTTTATTTAAAACCTGATTGCTTATTGCTACTGGCCATCAAAAACGCTACACCAAGAAGACATGCAGATGATAAACGGGTATTCATGGAAAAATACATTATACTAGAACTGACATGTGATTACATTTTCAAGCAATTTGGGTGCATAGATCCTGAGAAAACAGTACCCAGAACAACCACCTCTGGCCGTAATAACGGCCTTGATACAACAGGGCATTGAGTCAAACAGAGCTTGGATGGCGTGTACAGGTACAGCTGCCCATGCAGCTTCAACACGATACCACATTTCATCAAGAGTAGTGACTGGCGTATTGTGACGAGCCAGTTGCTCGGCCACCATTGACCCGACGTTTTCAGTTGGTGAGAGATCTGGAGAATGTGCTGGCCAGGGCAGCAGTCGAACATGTCCTGTATCCAGAAAGTCCCGTACAGGACCTGCAACATGCGGTCGTGCATTATCCTGCTGAAATGTAGGGTTTCGCAGGGATCGAATGAAGGGTAGAGCCACGGGTCGTAACACATCTGAAATGTAACGTCCACTGTTCAAAGTGCCGTCAATGCGAACAAGTGGTGACCGAGACGTGTAACGAATGGCACCCCATACCACCACGCCGGGTGATACGCCGGTATGGCGATGACGAATACACGCTTCCAATGTGCGTTCACCGCGATGCCGCCAAACATGGATGCGACCATCATGATGCTGTAAACAGAACCCGGATTCATCGGAAAAAATGAAGTTTTGCCATTCGTGCACCCAGGTTCGTCTTTGAGTACACCATCGCAGGCGCTCCTGTCTGTGATGCAGCTTCAAGGGTAACCGCAGCCATGGTCTCCGAGCTGATAGTCCATGCTGCTGCAGACGTCGTAGAACTGCTCGTGCAGATGGTTGTTGTCTTGCAAACGTCCCCATCTGTTGACTCAGGGATCGAGACGTGGCTGCACGATCCGTTACAGCCATGCGGGTAAGATGCCTGTCATCTCGACTGCTAGTGATGCGAGGCCGTTGGGATCCAGCACGGCGTTCCGTATTACCCTCCTGAACCCACCGATTCCATATTCTGCTAACCGTCATTGGATCTCGACCAACGGGATCAGGAGTGTCGCGATACGATAAACCGCAATCGCGATAGGCTACAATCCGACCTTTATGAAAGTAGGAAACGTGATGGTATGCATTTCTCCTCCTTACACGAGGCATCACAACAACATTTCACCAGGCAACGCCGGTTTACTGCTGTTTGTGTATGAGAAATTTGGTTGGAAACTTTCCTCATGTCAGCACGTTGTAGACGTCGCCACCGGCGCCAACCTTGTGTGAATGCTCTGAAAAGCTAATCGTTTGCATGTCACAGCATGTTCTTCCTGTAGGTTAAATTTCGCGTCTGTAGCACGTCATCTTCGTGGTGTACCAATTTTAATAGCCAGCAGTGTATGTACTGGTATACGTAGGACTGGAAGGTATGTAAGTTCATTTGTGTTAACACTACTGCGCGACCTTATTTTTTAGGAAACAGGTTTCAGTGGAAAAAGTATTTGGAGGTAGGGGCAGGCTCAAAAAATTTGGCCAGATGGCAACAAACCAAACATATTAATTACCGTGTTTTACAGACAATAAGATGCGCTTCTTTCTTTGAAAATTTGTCTCCAAAATTTATGTGCGTCTTATACTCGACATTAATATAAAAAGTCCAGTGTTCGAGCTAAAATTCTCGCAGGTCTTAAATATGGCTTCATATTTTATGCCTCTGGAAACCTATATATCTGTCAACAATGGATTCAACTGGCAGCAACAGTGCACCGAAGTGACGAACACGAGTTTCGGAGATTCCCAAGCGTGCTGACACCGTCTTCCTCGCGCCCCGCGAGCACAAACCGAGAACACTGTGTAGCCTATGATGCGTCATTTCAGTCTACGGTGCCAGTGGACTTGAATTGAAAGTGATTTGCATTATCGGTAACAGAAAAATACTTTTATTAGTAGCTAGTTTCGTAATACGATGCTGGCTACAAAATTGAAAGTAACAGCATGTGCAGAAGAACATGGAAACAGAGCAGCTGAGCGGCATTTCGGCCCTTCACCAACAGAAAAAAAAACATACGCGATTGGCGGGCTAGCAAAGAAAAACTGAAAGAAATGAGGAAGACTAAATTTGCAAATAGAGCACTGGATGCAAAATGACAAAAACTAGAAGATGAACTATTGAAACGGATTCAAGGACACTGTCAAAATGTCACTGGAATTAATACAGTAATGATTCAGACACACGTTCGTAAGCTATCGCTACAATGATACGCAACAGACTTTAAGTGTGGAGCTGGTGGGTTTATCAAGTGTCACGAACTTAGCATGCGAACCAAAATCAAAACATCTCAGAAAATGCCAAAAGAATATGAAGAGAAAATATTATCTTTCTATCGCTTTATTATTTAACACCTGAAGAAAACTAGTGTAGAACTAAGCGATTACAGACGATACTCCTCTGACATTTGATGTGCCGAGTAACAAAACTGTTGTAATGAAAGATGCTAAAACAGTAACTATAAAGACAAATGGACATGAAACAATGCACCACACAGTTGTCCTTTCATGTCGTATTGAGGGTACCAAACTTAATCCAGTGATCGTCTTCAAGAGCAAAACAATACCAAAACCTACTGAAATACCACCAAGTGCTGTAGTTGACGCGCATGACACGGGATGGATGGACAATGCTAGTATGAAATTATGGATTAACAGAATGTGGAAGAGAAGGAAAGGTGGTTTATTCAAGAACAACTCTCTTCTTGTGCTAGATCAATTGAGACGACATTTGAAAAATTATTTGAAAGAAAAATTGAGACAAGGAAATATAGAACTTACTTCACAATTGAAACCTCTTGATGTCTCAATAAATAAACCATTTAAATTATATATGAGGGAGGAATGGAAAAAACAGATGTTGAATGAAACACAATGTGAATTCACATCGAAGGGAGCTTTAAAACGATCTACAAAGAAGTCGGTGGATAAAACAGTCATGGTCTACAATGAGAGAAGACATTATTGTTAAATCTTTCAAGAAGTGCAACATAAGTACCGCTCTTGATGGCAGTGAAGACCATCTTATACATGAAGAAGAAGAAGAAGAAGAAGGAAGTCCAAATGACAATTTTCAGGGACTTTAAAGGTCACTTCAGTTTTATAAACTAAGAATCTTTTTTAGTTCGACTTTGCAGTCTAATAACGGAAATGGTAAAAAATGCTATTTAAAAAAAATGCTTAAAAATTAAGGTGCGTCTTATAGTCTGTAGTGTCTTATAGTCTCTAAAATACGGTATTAATCCTTCAGTCACGAAGACATGGAAACATAACCTGTACTATCATTAAGCACCATTATACATACGTTACAAATCTAACTAGATGTGATCTAAGTGGCAGAAATAATTGGCTCTTTCAGCTGCTGTTTACGTACACTCGACCTTCAGCAAAGATGATCGATTTTCAACTGTTGCTGTCAACACAATGACGTCAAACACGGCCTTGTTCGATGCAGCCAGACCTTGTGCGTTGCCAGACGGCGGCATCATGCGTATGCCAGTGGTTTCCTTACCATTTAAATTTACGGTTTGTTGACAAATAACACACCATACGATAGGGGCTTAAGACTATATACTGTAATGCGACTCGTTTCCCAACATTAACAAAAAAAAAAAAAAATTGGTCAAATGATTTACAGAAAATATAAGTAAATAATTCAGTGATTTGACAGATTAGCGAAGTATTTTGTGTTGTGTCCTGCCATTGCTTTGAGATTTTTTGGCATTTTTTTTCTATGCAAGCAAAACAGTATTGCAGTTTGGAAACAGAATTGATAATACTACAGAAATATTCAAAAATCAAGTAACCTACACAAAGACATACATTTAGCCAGGAGGACGTAAATAACCGTTAAAGATGCCATATTTTGCGGTGCTTTACGACAAGAAATGTGTAAACTGTAGCCAGAGTATAATTACGCTAAAAACACCAGTGCCAAGCACAGGAATACCTGGGAAAAGTGAATGCTGACGGCAGTTCCCGATGTAAGCTTAAGTCACACGAAAATGTAAGCACTGGCGGTGTTTTAACGAATAAAACTAAAGGCGTATGCTAAAATAAATTACAGTTTTTAGTTACCGTAAAGTCGAAGTGAACACGCGTTCCGTAATTATACTTAACTACAGATATATTGGCCACACAAAAGAAGAATTTTCTACAAATTGAGTGTGATTGCAATAACCTAGTCATAACTGGCTTGCATCCACGTAGCCAAGGATAAACATAGGCCTTGGCAACTTATTGATCTACATCTACTACAACTACATTTATACTCCGCAAGCCACCCAACGGTGTGTGGCGGAGGGCACTTTACGCGCCACTGACATTACCTCCCTTTCCTGTTCCAGTCGCGTATGGTTCGCGGGAAGAACGACTGCCGGAAAGCCTCCGTGCGCGCTCGAATCTCTCTAATTTTACATTCGTGATCTCCTCAGGAGGTATAAGTAGGGGGAAGCCATATATTCGATACCTCATCCACAAACGCACCCTCTCGAAACCTGGACAGCAAGCTACACCGCGATGCAGAGCGCCTCTCTTGCAGAGTCTGCCACTTGAGTTTGCTAAACATCTCCGTAACGCTATCACGCTTACCAAATAACCCTCTGACGAAACGTGCCGCTCTTCTTTGATCTTCTCTATCTCCTCCGTCAACCCGACCTTGTACGGATCCCACGCTGATGAGCAATACTCAAGTATAGGTCGAACGAGTATTTTGTAAGACAGCTCCTTTGTCGATGGACTACATTTTCTAAGGACTCTCCCAATGAGTCTCAACCTGGTACCCGCCTTACCAACAATTAATTTTATATGATCATTCCACTTCAAATCGTTCCGTACGCATACTCCCAGATATTTTACAGAAGTAACTGCTACCAGTGTTTGTTCCGCTATCATATAATCATACAATAAAGGATTCTTCTTTCTATGTATTCGCAATACATTACATTTGTCTATGTTAAGGGTCAGTTGCCACTCCCTGCACCAAGTGCCTATCCGCTGCAGATCTTCCTGCATTTCGCTGCAATTTTCTAATGCTGCAACTTCTCTGTATACTACAGCATCATCCGCGAAAAGCCACATGGAACTTCCGACTTTATCTACTAGGTCATTTATATATATTGTGTTAAGAATGGTCCCATAACACTCCCCTGTGGCACGCCAGAGGTTACTTTAACGTCTGTAGACGTCTCTCTATTGAGAACAACATGCTGTGTTCTGTTTGCTAAAAACTCTTCAATCCAGCCACACAGCTGGTCTGAGATTCCGGAGGCTCTTACTTTGTTTATCAGGCGACAGTGCGGAACTGCATCGAACGCCTTCCGGAAGTCAAGGAAAATGGCATCTACCTGGGAGCCTGTATCTAATATTTTCTGGGTCTCATGAACAAATAAAGCGAGTTGGGTCTCACACGATCGCTGTTTCCGGAATCCATGTTGATTCCTACAGAGTAGATTCTGGGTTTCCAGAAACGACATGATACGCGAGCAAAAAACATGTGTGAGTTATTCAATGATCAATGACATTATAAACATAATTTAATTTTTGGGATATGTATCTCTCACAGTTGTCATATGCCATATGTTTTTCTTATGATCTACTATTATTGCGTAGTGTAAGTCTTAACAGCCAGCAATGGAGGAAATAAGACGCACATTTATAAGGAGTACCATACCGTGGAAGACAGTACGCGTGACGTAAAGCGTACGTGGTGCAATCTGCCATCGGAGTAGCGTCTGCCCTACGCCACTCGCGTGGTCTGAGAAGACTTCCGTGAGGAGTGGGTACCGTTCCGTACTTGAGCTCCGGTATGTCACGCAGCAGTGGAACCTGATTGCCCAGAAACTGGTCTGACGGATCGACACCCCCGGGATAACAAGGCCGTCCAGCAGTGTTAGTGACGTCACACTAAGCGGCCCATAGCCGACGCAGCAGTCCACGGACACCTCCGTACAGACGCGCCTGATGCTAACGATCTTCTGTCCGTCATTCGGAAAGGAGCGAACTATGATTCGAACCAAAGACCAAATTACATATATTCTTGTAAGCAGCATAAAGGTTCATAACGAAATACCGATTACATATACGGGCAGGAATAAGTTTAATCGATTGAGGAACTTTGCCACTATTTTATAATTGTCAGAACACTATTTAGCTTTAAAACTTGCATACAGGAGGTGACAAATGCCAACTGACAGCAGGACTTAACATTTTCAAGTTATTACACTGAAAGCAAATTATCTTAAACACTGTCATACATAGCAAAACCCTCACAACTTTCGTTTACAATAAGGTAACAAGAGTTCGCTTTATCTCATAAAACACATGACTATTGTGAATTTACTCATATGTTCATGGTGACAGCTCTTTTCAAGAATTTTTACAAGTGTATTCCCAGTAATAAAGAATGGAAACAAAAGATAGATATCAAATATTCTCCTTTTAACATAGACATCACTGAACACAAGATTCTGTCTTGCACTGTGATACTAAGGGACTGCTCTTTCCTTTAAGAGAAGCCTGACAATTTTAAGTTCACTCTGCTATTGAAGATGCACTTCTTGAAACAATATTAAAAATGTTATGAAAGGTAAGGAAATGAAAAACAACCAAGTGCATTACATGTAAGAATGTGAGCAAAAGGCTGAGGCTCTCTTTACTTACCATTTTCAATCTCTCTACAGCTTTTCGACGTAGAAATCACCAACTGCAAGTCTCATTATTGCTGTCTGTTACTAACAAAGTGCTTTTCTATTTAGAAAACCTGACAATTTGATGTTCATTCTGGTACTGAAGATAAACACATTTCAGAGGAGTTCTAGAACCTATTCCTGCCCGTATATGTAATCGGTATTTCGTTATGAACCTTTATGCTGTTTACAAGAATATATATAATTTGGTATTTGGTTCGAATCATAGTTCGCTCCTTTCTGAATGACGGACAGAAGATCGTTAGCATCAGGCGCGTCTGTACGGAGGTGTCCGTGGACTGCTGCGTCGGCTATGGGCCGCTTAGTGTGACGTCACTAACACTGCTGGACGGCCTTGTTATCCCGGGGGTGTCGGACGGATGCCGCCTACAGTAGACTCGCACGCGCAGAACCAGCCCTGGCAGCAGACACGCAGTACAGTATATTTCCGTCAATGCCAAGCTGCGTAGTATCTCCTTTGTTGAGCGCGTCTGCCGCAAATCAAGGTATTCGTTTCAGAACAGTGGCCTAATATGACTTAGAAAACAAATGAAATTCACTTCTTTGTCATCAGCATTACATGGAAGGCTTAGATGAGTGAGAGGTACTGTCCTGTGACGTGCTAGAAGAAGAAATGGGAGTAGATACGGAGGACATAGGGGATTTAGTATTAACGTCAGCGTTTAACAGAGCTTTGGAAGACTTGAGATCAAATAAGATAGAAGCGAAACTGAACATTCCTTCGGGAATTTGAAAATTATGGGGTAAGTGGCAACCAAATGACTGTTCAAGCTGGTTTGTAGAATCAACGAGACTGAAGACATTACATCAGACTTGGAAAAATGTCACCCATAAAACCCCGAAAGTCCTAAGGGCCAATAACTGCAGGAACTATCGCATAATAGGCTCAAGAGCTCATGTACACAGGTCGATGACAAGAATAATTGAATGATGAGAGGAGAAGAAAATTGAGAATCGGTTAGATGGCAATAAGTTTTGCCTTCAGGAAAGGTAAAGGCACCAGCCAGGCAGTTCTGATGTTGCCTTTGATAATGGACGTCCGCAATAGAAGTACACCAAGATGCACACAACCGCAAGGCACTTCCCACACAGGCTGGTTGTTGATTCGCCATACAATGTACGATATCGGCACTAAGATACAGCATAAATGCGTTCCATACGTGCAGCAGACGTTTTCCATCTACAAAATGTCAACCTGTTTGTTCATGCCAACCCCATGTGAATTTCGATTTTAGACAGAACACTCCTCTCAACTGTCTCCTATGTAATTTTGATGCCTCTCCTATAATATGTAAATAAGACATTATACTGTGCTCCTGCTAGTGCCCCGTCCTATAATTGATCAGTGGCACAGTGACATTTGCAAAAACACCCCCGATCTATAAACTCAGAAATTTCTGTTACCCTTGTATTTTTCTTTTTATTTATTATGTATTTTTGTATTTCTACCAATCCAGTATTTAAGCATGAGCAGGAAGTCCTGTGTAAACACTTTCTGTGTGTACGTTTGCTAATTTTTTCCTTAATTTATGCGTTTTTAATATCGTTCATAGGTATGTTTTCATGGGTGTTTGCGTGTGTGTGTGTGTAATCTATGACGAAAATGCTGGAAGGTCTCCTGTTATTATTTTGAACGGGTCCCATCCCAGGAATTTTCTTTCGGTACGGCGAGTGGCAACGAAAGATCCCTGAAATATGAAGACGACTCACTAACAGTGTAAGTTACATTATCGTGTGATTTTAGTATTCATATCTACATCAAATTCAGGTCACATGTATATCAGGCATTCACGAGCAGAGAGAGAGCTTTCCACCCATCGTAAACAGTTATTCGTTTCATACCCTCACTCTGCGATACCGAGCGAGGTGGCGCAGTGACTAGCACACTGGGCCCGCATTCGGGAGGACGATGGTTCAAAGCTTATTTAGGTTTCCGTGATTTCCCTGAAACGTTCAGGAAAATGCCAGGGTGGTTCCTTTGAAAGGGCACGTCGCCTTCCTTCCCCATACTACCCTAATCCGATGGGACTGATGACATCGCAGTTTGCTCCCACGCCCAGAATCAACCAACCAACTAACCAAAGATGCGATGTTCGGTAAGATAAATGGCTGTCGAGCTGAGCACAGTCAGATCAAGCGGGATTCTTAGGATTATGACGTAGCAGAAACGTGTGAAAAAATGCACGCTGGCTTAGCCTCGTGGAGATACTGGTGGGACCACTTGAGTTATAGACGCTGCCTGGGGTGAACCATGCCGCCATTGCTGTTGGAATATGTGCGTGGTCTGTTGGCTCCGTCAGAGTGTGAGAATTAACTTTATATTCGTTTTTGCTATTACATCTCTTAGTTTAATTGTTGGAATCTATTCCATAATTTAGTTCATGAAATTGTTAGTTATTAATCTCTTGATTGATGCTTCTACAAAGCCAAAGTGGCCCTCCGTCACTAGTCAAAAAATGCCTCTGAGCACTATGGGACTTAACTTCTAAGGTCATCAGTCCCATAGAACTTAGAACTACTTAAACCTAACTATCACACACATCCATGCCCGAGGCAGGATTCGAACCTGCGACCGTAGCGGTCGCGCGGTTTCAGACTGTAGCGCCTAGAGCCGCTCGGCCACTCCGGTCGGCGTCACTAGTCAGTTTTAATATTACCTTTCCCATTTATTTAACAGATTTTTGCCTTTCAGTGTTTTATGTGGTCCAGCAAATGCACTATTTGGGAAATTAGCGAGCCAAGACGTTCGCTGGAGATTTTTGCCATGTTAATTTGTGTGAATTTGTATGCTGTTATTGTGGTCGCTTCTTGGCCTCGTATTTTGCGACTATTCGGGAATCTGTTACGCTAAAGTGTGTCGTGTGTTGGCAACTCCCTGGAAAGGTAATTCATGATAAATTCAGGATTTTGCGTACCACGCAGTAACTAGATTTCTGCTAAGTTATTTGCATTGTCAGGTAGTGTTGGGACCAGTAACCACAAGTCGTTTACGAAATGAAAATGCTCTTTCGTATGATATAGGAAGTAATGGTTATTTGAATCAGGTTCGAGGAGTTTTGTTTTTTCAGAGCAAGATTTAGTCGTCAGTTGCAAACGTTTTTATTTTATTAATTGTGGAAGACAGAGGCCTTTGGGGGAAGCCTTTGTAAAATGCGACTGTCTGAAGCGTCGCCTTATGTACTGTCTGTATATTATGTATCGTAAAATTTTAAGCCGTTTATATTATGTCGCTTTCCTGTCTGTTTGGTTCAAATATTGCAACTGATTTTAAATTAACTCCCTACGAGCTAGAGACTTGATACTTTCAACTTACAATGGGAAGGCCTCAGTTAAGGCCAACCCGTTCGGCTCAGATATGACAGATGTTTTGTTTGCAACCTAAAATGAAGGACATTAAGATATTTTGGTTCGACTATATCCTGTTTTTGAGAAAGGCACAAGCAATCTTCAATTCGCGCAATCGACACAAAATTCACGGAATCGGCAGGTAAATGAAAACTGAGTATTTGTCATCAAATGAGGGGTCCGCAAACGCATATTTTCCTAGAAATCGGGAAAAGAAACTGTTAAGATTGCCCCCTTACATAATCATGAGGTACAATCTGGTGAACGAAAGTGCCTCCGACGTAGAGACCAAGGTAGAGCAGCTGAAAACCTGTGTTCGATTAGCAAATGAATTCTGCTGTTTTTCTTTTTTTTTCTCCTATCGAATTTGATAGGAACTAGAGAGTCAATAAGGCAAGTAAAACAATAGCGAATAATAATACGGTAGGTAAATAAATATCTCAAACGACTCTCATCAGAAAAGAATTAAAATTTTAATCCTGGTCGCCTTACGACGTCGCTTTCACTCATTCTGTTACATGTCCTCCCGATCCTTCGAACAACTACGTGGATCGTACTTGGTCTATTAACGTTCGAAGTAAATGGAGTTCGAGGTGCGGCAATAAACTAATGAGACTGATGTGAAAAAAAAGTTGATTACCGTTTTAGTCGAGTTTAGTGTTGTCTCCTTCAAAGAAGTTCCCTTCTGATTGCACACACTTTTTCCGGCGCTTCTGTCATTGACGGTAACATTTCTGGAACTCATCTTCTGTAATATCCTCAAAGACCCTCGTCACAGCTTTTTGAACACCTTGTGTTGTTTGGAAATGGTGTCCCTTGACAGCCGTTTTGACTCTTGGAAATAGAAAAAAGTCGCACAGAGCGATATCTGGTGAACAAGGTGGCTGTGGTAGTACTGAAATTTGTTTTGAGGTTAAAAATTGCTTTACTGACAGAGCAGTGTGGGGTGGCGTATTATCGTGATGCAGAATCTAATTATCGGCAATGTTGGCATCTACATCTACATCTACATGATTACTCTGCAATTCACATTTACGTGCTTGGCAGAGGGCTCATCGAACCAAAATCATACTATCTCCCTACCATTCCACTCCCGAACAGCGCACGGGAAAAACACCTAAACCTTTCTGTTCGAGCTCTGATTTCTCTTATTTTATTTTCATGATCATTCCTACCTATGTAGGTTGGGCTGAACAAAATATTTTCGCATTCGGAAGAGAAAGTTTGTGCCTGAAATTTCGTAAATAGATCTCGCCGCGACGAGAAACGCCTTTGCTTTAATGACTTCCATCCTAACTCGCGTATCATATCTGCCACACTCTCTCCCCTACTCCGTGATAATACAAAACGAGCTGCCCTTTTTGCACCCTTTCGATGTCCTCCGTCAATCCCACCTGGTAAGGATCCCACACCGCGCAGCAATATTCTAACAGAGGACGAACGAGTGTCTCTTTAGTGGACTTGTTGCATCTTCTAAGTGTCCTGCCAATGAAACGCAACCTTTGGCTCGCCTTCCCCACAGTATTATCTATGTGGTCTTTCCATCTGAAGTTGTTCGTAATTTTTACACCTAGATACTTAGTTGGATTGACACCCTTGAGAATTGTACTATTTATCGAATAATCGAATTCCAACGGATTTCTTTTGGAACTCCTGTGGATCACCTCACACTTTTCGTTATTTAGCGTCAACTGCAACCTGCCACACCATACAGCAATCTTTTCTAAATCGCTTTGCAACTGATACTGGTCTTCGGATGACCTTACTAGACGGTAAATTACAGCATCATCTGCGAACAACCTAAGAGAACTGATCAGATTGTCACCCAGTTTATTTATGTAGATCAGGAACAGCAGAGGTCCCAGGACACTTCCCTGGGGAACACCTGGTATCACTTCAGTTCTACTCGATGATTTGCCGTCTATTACTACGAACTGCGACCTTCCTGACAGGAAATCACGAATCCAGTCGCACAACCGAGACGATACCCCATAGGCCCGCAGCTTGATTAGAAGTCGCTTGTGAGGAACGGTGTCAAAAGCTTTCCGGGAATCTAGAAATACGGAATCAACTTGAGATCCCCTATCGATAGCGGCCATTACTTCGTGCGAATAAAGAGGTAGCTGCGTTGCACAAGAATGATGTTTTCTGAAACCATGCTGATTACGTATCAATAGATCGTTCCCTTCGATTGATTCATAATGTTTGAATACAGTATATGCTCCAAAACCCTACTGCAAACCGACGTTAATGAAATACGTCTGTAGTTCGATGGATTACTCCTACTACCCTTCTTAAACACTGGTGCGACCCGCGCAATTTTCCAATCTGGAGGTACAGATCTATCGGTGAACGAGCGGTTGTATATGATTGCTAAGTAGGGAGCTATTGTATCAGCGTAATCTGAAAGGAACCTAATCGGTATACAATCTGGACCTGAAGACTTGTCCGTATCAAGCGATTTGAGTTGCTTCGCAACCGCTAAGGTATCTACTTCTAAGAAACTCATGCTAGCAGCTGTTCGTGCTTCAAATTCTGGGATATTCCATTCGTCTTCCCTGGTGAAGGAATTTCGGAAAACTGCGTTCAATAACTCCGCTTTAGCGCCACAGTCGTCGGTAACAGTACCATCGGCACTGCGCAGCGAAGGTATTGACTGCGTCTTGCCTCTTGTGTACTTTACATACGACCAGAATTTCTTCGGATTTTCTACCAAATTTCGAGCCAATGTTTCGTTGTGGAACCCATTAAAGGCATCTCGCATTGAAGTCCGTGCCAAATTTCGCGCGTCTGTAAATTTTAGCCAATCTTCGGGATTTCGCGTTCTTCTGAACTTCACATGCTTTTTCCGTTGCTTCTGCAACAGCGTTCGGACCTGTTTTGTGTCCCATGGGGGATCAGTTCCATCTCTTACCAATTTAAGAGGTATGAATCTCTCAATTGCTGTTGCTACTATATCTTTGAATTTGAGCCACATCTCGTCTACATTTGCATAGTCAGTTCGGAAGGAATGGAGACTGTCTCTTAGGAAGGCTTCTAGTGGCACTTTATCCGCTTTTTTAAATAAAATTATTTTACATTTGTTTCTGGTGGATTTGGAGGAAACGGTATTGAGCCTAGCTACAACGACCTTGTGATCACTAATCCCTGTATCAGTCATGATGCTCTCTATTAGCTCTGGTTTGTTTGTGGCTAAGAGGTAAAGTGTGTTTTCGCAACCATTTACAATTCGCGTGGGTTCGTGGACTAACTGCTCGAAATAATTTTCGGAAAAAGCAATTAGGACAATCTCGGAACATTTTTTCTGTGTACCACCGGTTTCGAACAAGTATTTTTGCCAACATAATGAGGGAAGGTTGAAGTCCCCACCAACTATAACCGTATGAGTGGGGTATTTATCTGTTACGAGACTCAAATTTTCTCTGAATTGTTCAGCAACTATATCATCGGAGTCTGGGGGTCGGTAGAAAGAGCCAATTATTAACTTAGTTCGGCTGTTAAGTATAACCTCCACCCATACCAATTCGCACGAGGTATCTACTTCGACTTCACTACAAGATAAACCACTACTGACAGACACAAACACTCCACCACCAATTCTGCCTAATCTATCTTTCCTGAACACCTTCTGAGACTTCGTAAAAATTTCTGCAGAACTTATTTCAGGCTTTAGCCAGCTTTCTGTACCTATTACGATTTCAGCTTCTGTGCTTTCTATTAGCGCCTGAAGCTCAGGGACTTTCCCAGCACAACTACAACAATTTACAACTACAATTCCGACTGTTCCTTGATCCAAGCACGTCCTGTATTTGCCATGCACCCTTTGAGATTGCAGCCCACCCCGTACTTTCCCCAGGCCTTCTAACCTAAAAAACCGCCCAGTCCACGCCACACAGCCTCCGCTACCCGTGTAGCTGCCAGCTGAGTGTAGTGAACTCCTGAGCTATTCAGCGGAACCCGAAACCCCACCACCCTATGGCGCAAGTCAAGGAATCTGCAGCCAACACGGTCGCAAAACCGTCTCAGCCTCTGATTCAGACCCTCCACCCAGCTCTGCACCAGAAGTCCGCAGTCGGTTCTGTCAACGATGCTGCAGATGGTGAGCTCTGCCTTCATCTCGTAAGCAAGACCGGCAGCCTTCACCAAATCAGATAGCCGCTGGAGTCCAGAGAGAATTTCCTCAGATCCAAAGCGACACACGTCATTAGTGCCGACATGTGCCACCACCTGCAGCTGGCTGCATCTTGTGCTCTTCATGGCATCTGGAAGGACCCTTTCCACATCAGAAATGACTCCACCCGGAATGCACACGGAGTGCACACTGGATTTCTTCCCCCCCTTAGCCGCCATATCCCTAAGGGGCCCCATTATGCGCCTAACATTGGAGCTCCCAACTACCAATAAGCCACCCTCTGTGACTGCCTGGACCTTGAAGACTGAGAATCATCCTCTGAAACAGGGCAGGCAGCTGCATCTGGCTCAGCCAGAGACAGTACCTGAAACCTGTTTGTCAGACGCACTGGGGAGGCTTTCTGATCAGCCTCTGGGGACGTCTTTCGCTTCCTGCCACGCCTTGGAGCGACCTCCCAATCAACCATTGGTGAGGGCTCAGCCCCCCTGCGGGCAGCAACCCGGGCAACCACAGCGGCAGACCGATTTGGGGACAGATGGGTTGAGGTTGACATCCCCATGATACCCAAGTCCGGCTCCCCACATTGGTGCCCATTGGCAACAGCCTCAAGCTGTGCGACCAAAGTCAGCGCCGCCTGCAGCTGTGAGCGAAGGGATGCCAACTCAGCCCTCATCCGAACACAGCAATCACAGTCTCTGTCCATTCTAATCGATGTTGAACAATAGTTACTGAAACACGAGTATGTGCCTAGATAACGCAAGGGAAACATGCAAAGCATGTATGAACTAACCTGTACAAATGCCTAACGACTGCGCTACAATCTGTCTGAATTTACGATTACAGTAACTAAAACTTGAAATTAGACCTCCTATACGAAGCTATGTAACAAATAAGTGAGCTAGGAGTATACGACTTGCTGCTGGCAGCTGCTTATCCAACGGCGGCAGGGAGCACACTGGCTGTGACCAACCAACACTGGCCATTCAAAACAAAAACAGAAGACGAACGACTACGCGAATTTACCCTATTCAGGTACTAAAGCGCGATGCTACAACTCTCAATACTATAATACGCCCGAAATTTATGAATTGAACAATGCAAGTACCCAAAAACACGCAAAGAAATTAAGAATTAAACTACGTAACAAATAAGTGTGCTAGGAGTATACGACTTGCTGCTGGCAGCACAGACACGAAGAACTCTTTTATGAAATGTTTCTAAAATTTCTTTGTAGTAATACTGGTTAACTCTTTGTTCAGGAGACTCCCACTCTTTATGAACAATTCCCTTGGAATTAAAGAAGCACACATGCATGCATTTCACTTTTGACTTTGACATGCGAGCTTTTTTCGGTCTGGGTGATCTCTTTGAGCACCATTGCGAACTTTGGCGTTTTGTCTCTGGATCGTACTGAAAATCCAACTTTCATCACCAGTGATAACATGGCTCGACATTTCTGGATTGAATTCCGTTTGCTCTAACAGATCGGCTGCCACATTTTTCCGTGTTTCTCGCTGTTGTGGTGTGAGATTTTTGGGGATCCTTTTTGCACAAATCTTTCTCATACCAAGATCTTCAGTTATTAATAGACGAACCGTTTCTCGATTGATGTTCAGTTCTTCTGCAATCATTTTTACAGAGAATCTTCGATCAGATCGTACGAGTTCACGCACCCTGGCCAAACTGACAACTGTCCGTGAAGTTGATAGTCGCCCACTGCGGTCTTCATCTTCAACATTCGTTCTGCCTTCACTGAAAATTTTATGCCAACGAAAATCTTGAGCTCTTGACATAACCTCCTCTTCAAAAGCCTTCTGAAGCTTACCGTAAGTTGTCGTCGCGTTTTCACCAAATTTAATGCAAAAAGAAACGGTATGCCATTCCGCAATATTACGTGCTTCCATTTCCATGACGAGAGACACAAACATATGTTAACTTATTACAGCACAACTTTCAACTGAGCAGTTGCAGCGATGTGCCGCTTGGACTAGAAGCAGCTTATAGACCAAGGTCAAAGATATTGTGCCTGCACAAGCCTGAAGGGTTGCCACATCTTGCAAAGAAAATAAGTCTTGTTACTTTATTGTCATACCTCCTATACTCGTGGCTCAAGTACATCTAATAAATGCAATCTTTGCGCAAATATATTGTTTCTTCTGAAGACTCAGCTAGAAACAGAGTTAGCTTACATTTAGAATATTTGTTTTTCGTGAATTAATTTTTATGTTTACCAGACATACGACAACAACAACTGAAAAATCGGTGCTGACAGTTCATCACGAGGATGCAATGAATCGTTATCACATCCGTGCAGGTGGACAAATCCCTCTGGATTTACAGAAAAACATCACAATTTCGTTGCCTCAAAATAAAATTCTGTCCTGCACCTGACTGTTAACAAACATTGTGCGGTTGTCTGTTTGTGGTCCCTTGTGACAAGTTCGCAATAGTGTTACTCTGAATTGTTTCCATACAACCCGGCTTAAAATTTTAATTCTTTGCTAATAAAAGTCGTCTGAGAAATTTATTTGCCTACCATGTTATTAGCGCTTATTGATTTACTTAACTTATTCACTCTCCTGTTCCTTGCAGTTCCCATATGCAAAAAAAGTACAATGAAAAAGACTGTAGAATTCGTTTGGGAATCGAACACGAGTCCTCCGGTCCCCTACCAAACACTTTGGTAGCTACGGCAGAGGCACGTACCTTGTAAGGGCAATCGTAACAGTTTCTTCCCTCGATTTCTAGGGAAAACGTGCATTTGCGGATCCCATATACAATGATGAAAGATGATTAATTTTCAGTTACCCTATCGATCTCGTCAGTTGTGAGACGACGGCGTGTCATCAAATTTAGGAGTGGTTTTCTCAAAAACCGAGAGTTGTTGAGCCAAAATATCTTAGTCTCCCATTTAAGGTTGTACACAACGCGACCTGCCTAATATGAGTCAGATCGGTTGGCCGTGCCTCAGGCCTTCTCCTTGTTAGCTTAGGTCTGGTTGACATTGCAGTATTAACTTGCTTTCTTGTCTGGTACGTGGCGGGAGGTTCTTTGTGCACCACTGCTATTTCCCCTTTTTCCTATTTCAGTCGCGAATGTTTCGCGATAAGAGCGATTTCTGGTAGGCCCCCGAATGAGCTCTTACCTCTCTAACTTTTTAGCTTCACGATATTTTCGCGACATGTATGTAGTAGGAAGACAAACTGGAATAAACCTGAAATTTGCCACTTGCGTCTGTTGTAATCTCATCATAATCGATTCATAACTTTCACATATAGGACTAAAAAGAATGAAATAATTATTTAAAGAAATTTTTTAATGCATAACGTTTCTATATTGAAGTACAAAGTACGAAATAATTTTTCTTAGCCACATAAAGATTCCTAAACCCACACAGTTAATCCTGAAAATTTATGGTTGTGAATTTTTAATACTTATCACAATTTAAAACGGAACATGGGGTGCATGGATTAGATAACAGTAAGGAATGTCGCTGAGAAAAGTCACACTATACTTCATAGCATTTACAGTGGAATAAAACTGTTAGTGACTTAAGTAAACCAGTCATCCTTCAATTTTATGTCGTTTGTGCTCCAAATTTTTCGTTTTAAATTTTACAAGTTCTGTTGTCGCTATTAAACACAGCCACAGATTTTCAAGACTATATGTACGGTGTTCGGAATCTGCATGGAGCTAGGAGAAATTATTTTTCATTCTTTAGTCCGTCTGAAAAAGTGTTAGATTGAAAAGATATTTTGTTTAAATAATTATTTGTCGGTAATTAAATTTTTTAAATATACAACTTGAATGACGATAGACTTTGTGAGTTTTGGTTAGTGTGTTCACTGGTTCCTGAGTGCTTGCCCTAGGACAGATAATCAGTGAGACGTGATGAGCATCCGTGCTTTTATTTTAAAGCAATTTGAATATAAATTTCGCTGCTTGCGATTAATGCACTCGTAATTTCCTCCTCTTGTGTTTTACTAACCTCTATTGTAGATTTGTTTCGAACTTGTTTATCAAATATCGCCTACGTCTGTAGTTTATATCTTTTAAAATAGAGCTTCCGTTTTAATATTAAGCTCTTATGTCCTTAGAGTTGGTACAAGATATTTTTCACTTAGAGATGCTAATGTTTTGATAACCGTGTGATCAGGACCAAGTTAAGTTCTCTGCACGATTGCTGGTTTTGAGACAGAGTACAGCATCACCTTCTTTCAGCTTTATGTACCAGTCTGAAGATATAAAGTATGCTCCTATCAATATCACAGATAAGTGGCGATTGTACGCTGATTCCAGGGGGTTGCTAGCACGTTCAGAGTTTGTTGGATAAAGAACAATAATGCATGTAGTAAGGTGGCCTTACGGAGCCAGGAACGTCATCTGTGTGAGCATTTTTGTTGAAATGATAGTAAATTAACTACACTGCGTTTAAATATTGACTACAGTCAAGGTATACAGGGTGAGTCACCTAACATTACCGCTGGATATATTTCGTAAACCACATCAAATACTGACGAATCGATTCCACAGACCGAACGTGAGGAGAGGGGCTAGTGTAATTGGTTAATACAAACCATACAAAAATGCACGGAAGTATGTTTTTTAACACAAACCTACGTTTTTTTAAATATAACCCCGTTAGTTTTGTTAGCATATCTGAACATATAAACAAATACGTAATCAGTGCCGTTTGTTGCATTGTAAAATGTTAATTACATCCGGAGATATTGGAACCTAAATTTGACGCTTGAGTACCACTCCTCCGCTGTTCGATCGTGTGTATCGGAGAGCACCGAATTACGTAGGGATCCAAAGATGTTCAATGTGGTGGCCACCATTTGCTGCACACAATTGCAATCTCTGGCGTAATGAATGTCGTACACGCCGCAGTACATCTGGCGTAATGTCGCCGCAGGTTGCCACAATACGTTGTTTCATATCCTCTGAGGTTGTAGGCACATCACGGTACACACGGTACATGATGGCCACCACATTGAACATCTATTGGCCTGACATGTCGGGGCCCACTCTATTCCACTCCGTAATTGAAAACGGAAACCACGTGTGTACGTGTACCTCACCACTCATGGTAATGGAGATGTGCGTCAGTGAAAAAGACCAATAAAAAGGTGTTAGCATGTGGACGTAATGTGCTGTTCCAGTCTCTTCTGTACCTAAGGTCCATCACCGTTCCCTTTGGATCCCTACGTAATTCGGTGCTCTCCGATACACACGATCGAACAGCGGAGGAGTGGTACTCAAGCGCCAACTTTAGGTTACAATATCTCCGGATTTAATTAGCATTTTACAATGCAACAAACGACACTGATTACGTATTTGTTTATATGTTCAGATGTGCTAACAAAACTAACGTGGTTCCATTAAAAAACGTAGGTTTGTGTTAAAAAACATACTTCCGTGCATTTTTGTATGGTTTGTATTAAACAATTACACTAGCCCCTCTCCTCACGTTCGGCCTGTGGAATCGATTCGTCAGTATTTGATGTGGTTTACGAAATATATCCAGCGGTAACGTTAGGTGACTCACCCTGCATACAGTATAGTCAGATCGAAAGTTGTGTATTAAATGGCAGTCTCAGTTTCGCTTCAGTTATGTTTTTCTTTAACTCACAAAACTAGCCTTGTCAATCTGTAATCGATATCGATATGTGGTGGAGACTGTTTGAGTTATGCCCCTTTGAGACACTGCTGTGGTAGCGTGTGTACCTCTGGCAAGTTCCGCACAGTGCAAACCAACCGAATCAGCGTACTATTTGTATGGCCCATGCTGGAGAGAAAGTCTAAAATCAAAGAGGCTGTAGCAGTTCTCAGGTGATAGCTGAGTTTGGAGAGACTGTTTCAGTTATTTGTAGTGGCTGTTAATAGGCAACGTTTTCTCTCATTTTCATCGTGTGATCTTCGTATTTGGACATTCATTTTGCAATCCTCTCGTGTGCTGAACTTGTGATAAATTATGATTGTGATATAGTATTTAGGCGCGAAATATTACAGATCCTCGGGGATCGTCAGTTCTTGCCAAGTTGGAAGCTGATTTCAGAATCATGTTCAATCTGAAGTACTGTGCAATCCTGCACTTTACGTTATTCAAGGCTATGCAGGAAATCGTGAATAAAGATACTTAAATTTCTGTGATTACGAGAATTTTCACGTTTCACTTGTATTATTAATCCCATCTGGCTTATGTCTGAAGTCAGTATAGAATTTTACTTCAAATATGTTGTTCCTCATTTGCCAAATCATTTATTGAATTGTTCATAAGTAACTCTGATGAACTCTTTGTGTGGCGCCGTTTTGAGCAGTCTGAGTTATGCGACTGGATTCGTGATTTCTTGTCAGAGATGTCATAGCTCATTGTAACTGACGGAAAGTCCCCAAGATAGCGTTTTAGGCCCTTGGCTGTTCCTTATATACGTAAACGATTTAGGAGACAATCTGAGCAGTCATCTTAGGTTGTTTGCAGATGATGCTTTTATCGTCTAAAAAAGTCATTATAAGATCAAAACAAACTGCAAAACGATTTAGAAAAGATATCTGTATTGGCAATTAACCATAAATAATGAAAAATGTGAGGTCACCTACTTGAATGCTAAAAGGAATTACATGATAAGTCAATCAAATCTAAAGGCCATAAATTCAACTAAATACCTAGAAATTACAATGAAGGACAACTTAAATTGGAAAGGACAAATAGAAAATGTGTGGGAAGGCGAACCAAAGACTGGGTTTTGCTGGCTGAACACTTAGAAGATGCAATAGATCTACTAAAGAGACTGCCTACACTACGAGTGTCAGTCCTCTTTTGGAGTACTGGTGCGTGGTGTGGGATCCTTACCGGACAGGATTAACGGAGTACATCGAGGAAGTTCAAAGAAGAGTAGCATTTTCCGTATTATTGAGAAATAGGGGAGAGAGTGTCATACACATGATACAGGTATTTGGGGTGGACATAATTGAAACAACGGCGGTATCTTCTCACAAAATTTCAATCACCAATTTTCTCTTCCGAATGCGAAAATATTTTTTTGACGCCGACCTACAGAGGGAGAAACGATCATCATAATAAAATATGGGAAATGAGAGGTAGCACGGAAAGATATAGATGTTCGTTTTCACCGCGCGCTGTTCAAGTGTGTAACAATAGAAAGTTATAGTGAAGGTGGTTCCATGAAACCTCTGCCGGGCACTTAAGCGTGATTCGCAGAGTATCCATGTAGATGTAAATGAAGATGTAGATCTGCTGTGAGCAGGCTCTTTTGTCTAGTCAGTGATTGTCTATGGGACAGGCAATGAAATAGCTCAGTTCCTACAGAGCTCTCCCACACTGATAATGATAAATATCCCATTGTCTCACATACATAGTTTTGTGAAACATAGGTTTTGTCACTGAATCCAGAACTGCAGTACTTCTGTTGCAGATTTCCTACAGTGCATGTGTGTTTATGTCGCCACGAAATAACTTGCACAGAATATGATATCAATGACATCAGCAGCCCTTAGTAGCACATGCACAGTTTGTCTTTCGAACCACATCTTTATGCGATTGCTTTTCTGAGATATTAATTATAATTAACCATTTTCAGACTGAAGTGTCGTCTTACTACCCAGAGGAACCATCGCACTGCAGTGTGTTGGCTATAATCGTACCACTTCTACACATTGTAAATTTTGCAGTATATACCATAGATATCCTGCATCAATGATCTATACGCATTTCACTTAAGCAGTCTGAATTCTATGCGCGAAAAATCCTGTTCTTGTTACATAGTGTCAGACGTTAAAACATAATTTTATAAATAAAATGTCTGCCAGCAGCACTAAGGCAAATACGGAAACTGAAATTCTAACTAATAATACATCCACCAAAACCGTTGGTAGTGAATACAGAAAACATGATAAATGTCTGGAAACTGTGGAAACAACAACTGGAGTTCTACACTATGGCGATGTAAATAGATACCAAACCAGGAAATACGGAACTGGCGGTATTTACCTCCGTGATTGGTAGTGGTACCTTGGTTACATACAATATGTTTGAATTTGGTGCTAGTGAAGAACGAAACCTCCACACGGTACTGAAAGATTTCGACGATTACTTCATTCCAAAAGTAAACATAGCATTTGTAAAGGTACGTATTCAACGCCCTACAGTAAAAGCTGGCCAAATGTTTACCGAATTTTGCACTACTATCGTTAACAAAAGTAAATGTTAAGAATATGGCAACTTATTGGGCAACTTATTGAGTACATTTTTGACAAAAAAATTGACATTAGTATTCGCAGTGAAGAAATTAGAAAAAGACAAATGGTTCAAATGGTTCTGAGCACTATGGGACTTAACATCTGTGGTCATCAGTCCCCTAGAACTTAGAACTACTTAAACCTAACTAACCTAAGGACATCACACACATCCATGCCCGAGGCAGGATTCGATCCTGCGACCGTAGCAGTCGCGCGGAGAAAAAGACAGTTAACCCAGACAGATCTCACATTAGATAAGGTAACTGACATTTGTAAAATCAATGAATCTCCCTCAAAGCAGATGACTATTATTAGCTCGGAAACGAAACATAAATATAAATTGGGGAACCAAATAATGGATGAACTTCAGAAAATGGTTGGAATAGGAGTAATCAAGGTCGTAGAAGCAGCTACACAAACTATTTGACTTGTGGCAGTCCTACACAAGAAAGGGATGCTTCGTATTTGCGTAGATCCAAATGAAATCAATAAAAAAATTCTTCGATAGCGCTATGCAATGAATACACTGGAAGAAATTCATACAATGGCGAAAGGAGCAAAATATTTTACACTTTTAGACAGTACGAAAGGATTTTAGAAGATCAGAGTGTCAAAAAGCTATTTAATATTTAACTTTTTGCACACTGTGGGGAAGATTCAGCTGTGCAAGATTACAATTTGGCTCACTTTCAGCACCAGAGATTTCTCAACAAGTCATATCTTACTGCAATAGACGGTATAGAACGTCTTGTAGATGTTATTTTCATTTATGTAAAAACAATAAAAGAATTAAATGAAGCAACGGAACAAGTTATACAGAGATGTGAAAACGTGGGTTTAAAACTTAATGAAGACGAATGCAAATTTGGCGTGAAGGAAATAAAACTCTTACGTCACATTGATCCTGATGAAATAAGTGTCATTAATAAATACTGAAAATAAAAAGCAACTCCAATACACAGGGTGATTTTTTCCACCGTGTGTAAACTCTGTGGACTGATCGATGAGAGGATATGGAAGAAAAAAGGTGTAATGAACTTATGTCCAGAAGTGCATGGTTTCCACGTTAGAGACCATTTATTCAATCGTACATTGTTACAGAGACTGGGGTCTAATACACGCTCTACCATGCAACCACAGTTTCAGTATGTGTTGAAAATGGTTTCCGCATGAGTGTACTGGCCGTATCATGTTCTGATTCACACGTTCACATTGGCTGCAGGAATACGCTGCTCCAGTGTCCCCATGCCTGTGATGGGCTCTGCATGGACGGTTCATCTGAGATAGCCCTATAATCAGAAATCGCACGGGTTGAGATCCGTTAAACGAGCAACTGGAACCGCTCATCCACTCCATCGACCAAGGAAGACACGACTGAGATGCGTCCGTGCATTAACGGCGAAGTGGGATGGAGGACTATCACGTAGCAGCCACATAATCCTTCGAATCATCAATGGCACTTCTTCCAGCAGGGGAGGCAAAGTCATCCACAAGAAATCTTGACAGTTCCGGCTTGTTAGGTGACGTGGGAGGAAGACTGGTCCCAAAATACGATCGTTAATTATACCGGTCCTCACATTCCGGCTGCACCGATGCTGATGATACGCTGTCACCATACCATGGGGGTTCTGCATACTATCCCACAGGTGACTGTTATGAAAGTTGAAGATATCACTCCATGTAAAGGTGGCCTCATCTGTGAATAGGATGGATGACACAAATCCAGGAATAATGGTTGCCTGGTGAAGAAACCATTGGCGAAACTGCTTCCGATGTGGAAAGTCTGTCGCTAGCAAGCTCTGCACACGCTGTAGCTGGTAAGGGCAGTAACAATTGTCATGGAGAGTGTTCCACATGGTCGCCTGGCTTACCCTGCGCTGCCTGATACTGACACGGCGGTCGCCTTCGACAATGTTCATCACATTTTCCTCCAAGTCTGGCGCCTGAAGATTTCGGTTACGTCCTTCATGACTTGCTGCTTCCTTAATCGACCCTGTCTCAGGCAAACGGCGAATCACTGTTGCAAACATTGAATGCTGTGGTTGTTGCCGACTGGGACAGATCTCCTGACACAACCTTGTTGCTCGCCGCCCGTTGCTATTTGCCTTTCCGTAAGTAAACACCATGTCGGCAAGCTCTCTCTTCGAATACGGAACATTGTGTACAACACTGTATCACATCCGATACAAGGTTAGTCAGCAACAGAAGTTAATCGCTTACCAATTACTATGGCAGGAGACGGCGCTAGGGCATGACGTATGAGGAACAATATCACCCTCTAGGAGAAAACCATGCATATCGTAACTGTGGCTGTATGGTACAGCGCGTATTAGACTGCGTTCCTTGCACAAAGTGGGACTGAATAAATGGTCTCTAGCATGGAAAACACGTATTTCCGGACATAAGTTCATTGTGTCTTTTTTGTTCCATACCCTCTCGTCGATCAATCCCTGGGCTTTGTACACAGTGAACAAAATCGCTCTGTATATCACGGGTAGTGAATTAGTTATCTAAGTACATACCAATCACATATAATTGATATTAACAAGACATGCAGAGTCTCAACTATATGTACGATAGTGATGTAGACCGAAGCAATGAATTAAAATTTGTACCAATGCTGGGATTCATACCTGGGTCTGCTGATTACTAGGCAGATGCGATTCTGCTGCGTCACACTGACGAATCAGTTGCTGCAATTGCTAAGGAAAGAAACTGAATGGAAATGGTATTTTGCAAGTCAGCAAGCACTTGCCAACACAAAAGAATGTCTCACAATACCTCCAGTGCTTCGTTACTAAGACGTAGGTGTTTTCAATTGATGCCATCCAAAGAGCTATAGGAACTGGCCCACTGCAGGTTGAAACTGCAGGTTGAAAAACCTGCATATGCCAAAACTTCGTTTTCACCAGCACAACTGTTATATCCGCAAACTGAAAACTAGGCCATGGCAAATAAATTTGCAGTCAAGAAATTTCATGTATATTTTTATGTCAAGATGTTGATAACTGAATCTGATCACAAACCACGGGAAATAATTTTTTAAAAATCATTGGTAAGAACACCTGGTCAGGTAAAATGCATATATTTTTTAAAATTTTTTGCATATTCTCCTAAAATTAGTTACACTAAAGGCTCAAACATACCAAGACCAGACGTTCTATACAGAGGCTTCAGGAACCAAGAAGACAAGATACAAATGGAAGTATTAGAGGTACTTGTGGTTTTACACTGAAACGCATCAGGCTAGAATTAGCCTGCCGGTTTAAGAGTACTAGTTACTCAGTCGAGGGATAAAGAGATCCATTGGGTGTTTCTGTTAGTAAGTCCGGGTATTAACACACATCTACATCTACGTCTACATCCATACTCCGCAAGCCACCTGACGGTGTGTGGCGGAGGGTACCTTGAGTACCTCTATCGGTTCTCCCTTCTATTCCATTCTCGTATTGTTCGTGGAAAGAAGGATTGTCGGTATGCCTCTGTGTGGGCTCTAATCTCTCTGATTTTATCCTCATGGTCTCTTCGCGAGATATACGTAGGAGGGAGCAATATACTGCTTGACTCTTCGGTGAAGGTATGTTCTCGAAACTTTGACAAAAGCCCGTACCGAGCTACTGAGCGTCTCTCCTGCAGAGTCTTCCACTGGAGTTTATCTATCATCTCCGTAACGCTTTCGCGATTACTAAATGATCCTGTAACGAAGCGCGCTGCTCTCCGTTGGATCTTCTCTATATCTTCTATCAACCCTATCTGGTACGGATCCCACACTGCTGAGCAGTATTCAAGCAGTGGGCGAACAAGCGTACTGTAACCTACTTCCTTTGTTTTCGGATTGCATTTCCTTAGGATTCTTCCAATGAATCTCAGTCTGGCATCTGATCAACATTATATGATCATTCCATTTTAAATCACTCCTAATGCGTACTCCCAGATAATTTATGGTATTAACTGCTTCCAGTTGCTGACCTGGTATTTTGTAGCTAAATGATAAAGGATCTATATTTTTGTGTATTCGCAGCACATTACACTTGTCTACATTGAGATTCAATTGCCATTCCCTGCACCATGCGTCAATTCGCTGCAGATCCTCCTGCATTTCAGTACAATTTTCCATTGTTACAACCTCTCGATACACCACAGCATCATCCGCAAAAAGCCTCAGTGAACTTCCGATGTCATCCACAAGGTCATTTATGTATATTGTGAATAGCAACGGTCCTATGACACTCCCCTGCGGCACACCTGAAATCACTCTTACTTCGGAAGACTTCTCTCCATTGAGAATGACATGCTGCGTCCTGTTATCTAGGAACTCCTCAATCCAATCACACAATTGGTCTGATAGTCCATATGCTCTTACTTTGTTCATTAAACGACTGTGGGGAACTGTATCGAACGCCTTGCGGAAGTCAAGAAACACGGCATCTACCTGTGAACCCGTATCTATGGCCCTCTGAGTATCGTGGACGAATAGCGCGAGCTGGGTTTCACATGACCGTCTTTTTCGAAACCCATGCTGATTCCTACAGAGTAGATTTCTAGTCTCCAGAAAAGTCATGAATCTTACATGATGATTGCTGAGATTACTCTTCCATTCTCATAGAATACTTCCCATTAATTGCACGCTGGTCTGCACGTGGAGCTGCCTAGTGTGTTGTCTGAATCCTCGAACTCGGTTGGCCAGCAGTGGCAAAGCGTTTCTGGGGTGCAGAGTGTGGATGCTCGCTGACATACCTGATTCTTCAGGTAAATGAGTCGTCAATACAGTGGGTGGTCCAGCCACCCAGCCCCCTTGGTCGATCACCCTTGGTGTGTGATGTCAGGATGCCCTCGTTCTCAGGTGTGGTGTCACTTCGCGTATCTTAATGTCCTAAGATTCCTGGCATTTGTGCCAGGTGCAGGTAAAAGCTTGCGGACGCTATAGGAGGGCACTCACCTGCAGATTACGCCTAGCTAGTAATCTGATGATACCACAGCTGTCACTGTGCCGATGAGCAAAGAGGACTTTTCAGGAAATTTTAGGCAGCAGTTTGGACCGTAGATAAGAAAGGGCACGGACTGAGGAATGCTATTTCACATTATATCTGCTCCTGGATGTCACTGCCACCTCCCTAGCATTTACGTTTGGAGTTTATTGACCTGAACGTTTGATGTGGGAAATAGCACACTCGTTGATTGGGCAATGTCCTAAAATTTAGCCAGAGTGGGGAAACTGGCGTCGTCTTTCGAAGAGGTGGTAACTCGAGATCTTTCAGATTGGTCTGAGCTGCCACTGCTTCCCAGGGTGGGTGTATAGCACAAACTTGTTGTAAACTCGTTCAAACTAGAAAGGAGACTTGCTCAAGCAAGAACAAACTTTTTGGAAGAGAGAAGGAATTGTTTGCTACATGGCTTCTCATTCACGGGGTTTCTAACCTGTCTGATTGGACAACCAGTAATTTTTGGCGGCCTTTCCACAGACAGTTCCGAAGAGCATCGTTTTAACTTTACTCTCAGCCAGTTGTACTGACTCCTGGTCGAGATGCGAGGCAGTAAAGTACTCTTGGCTGGGGCCCGAAGTCACGATGCAATCAGGCCGGCACCAAACCGACTGGACAATAGCTGAGGCGAGAAATTCATCTTCTGTGCAGTTCGTGGCAGCTTCTGCAGCACAGAAGACATTTGCAGTTGCTGAGGTCTATGCTCACCTTTTTAAATTGGTAAGTCCTGGTAGCAAAGTGGCGCGAGATGTTAGTGATGAGACCAGAATAGGCTCATTTTTAGTTAAAGCACACGGGGTCTAGTTTCATAACAAGCTCTGGCATTCAATGGCGTAACTATGACTCAGTTATTTGGGTTTTTTGCGTGTGTTTTCCTAAAACCAACTGAACGACACAGGCATCATGACCTCGTGAGCTGGATACCACACTACGTTATTCCCTTCCCCGCAGTCTTTGACACTCAGTTTATGGCAACTGTGTACTTCTCCACTTGTGAGTGAGATAACCCTTATGTTGTTTGTAATGCACTGTGTTCCCTGTAGAATGCTATTACCGTAGTCTTCAGTCCGAAGTCCGGTTTGGTGCAGCTCTCTATGCTACTCTATCCTGTGCAAACCTCTCCATCTCCAAATAACTACGTCCTTCTGAATCTGCTTACTGTTTTCATATCTTGGTTTCCCTCTTCGATTTTTATCTCCTCACGCTTCTCACTAATACTAAACTGCTGATCCCTTGATGTTTCACAATGAGTCCTACACCCGATTCCTTCCTCTAGTCAGATTGTACCACAAATATGTTTTCTCCCCAGTTCTATTCAGTACATCCTCATTAGTTACATGATCTACCCATCTAATCTTCAGCATTCGTCTGTGGCAACACATTTCAAAAGCCTCTTAAATCTTCTTGTGCAAACTGTTTATGTTCGGTGTTTCACTTCCATACATGGTTACACTCCATAAAAATACTTTCGGAAAAGACTTCCTGACACTTAACTCTTTACTGTGCTGTCAAAGTAACAAGATCTGTCTACTACTTGAAGTATCTCGTTTCCTAATCTAATACATATTATTTTTTTCATCATTAATGAAATTGTCTAATCCGCACACATTTTCACTCGTTGCCGCTGATACCGCATAGAGTCCCGACGCAGATGATATAAATAGTTTCTTCTGTTTCCTTCCCTTATTCGCCTCTCCACCTTTTATTTACATAATAAGTCTGTTCTTCCGGTTATCATACATTAATACCATCTAAATTCTCTCAGCACCACCTGATTTAATTGTACTTCATTCCGTTATCCTCTGCTTTTGTTGACGTTAATCTTATGTCCTTCTTTAAAGACACTGTTCATTCCATGAACTTGTACCACTATGCTGTATGGTAGCGTGTGTGTCTCTAGGCTACAAAAACGCATACACTATGCTGTTCATCGAAGCTTACCCGCATTCGTATTTCCTTATTCGTTATTAAACCTTCTCCTGTCCCTATTTGATTTTGTGCTTATAACCCTGTATTCACCTGAGCGGAAGTCCTATTCCTCCGGCCACCGAACTTCACTGCATCTAACTTTTATTAAATTATCTGACATTCCTGCCAGATTAAGGGATCTAAAATTCCACACTGCGATCCTTAGAACTCCAGTTTTGTTTCTCCTGATGACGACAATTTTCTGAGTAGTCTCCACCCGAAGAGCCGGATGGGGGCTATTTTACCTCCGGAATATTTTACCCAAGAAGATGCCATCATCATTTAACCATGCAATAGAGTTGCTTGTCCTCGGAAAAATTACGGCTACTGTTTTCTCTTGCTTTCAACTGTTCGCAATACCAGTATAGCAAGTTCGTTTTGGTTAACCCATTGATCCCACTTAGCACTATTAATTTCAACAAGAACCATTCCCTCGACACACTGTTTATGGCTAGCCATTCTCTATCTGTTTTCTTCGTGCACAGTTTATCAAACACATCTAAGTCGTAGGTGGGTGATCTGCTTATAGAACGGGTTTGCACGATTCAGAGTAAAGACACTGTTAATGCTTAGCCGTAGCAACCTGTCAGTGAAGACTTCCTGACTCAACTGAAGGAAGCTACATTTAAGGATACAGAATTGCAAGTAATTCTACCATATGTAATACAAGGATTTCTAGATACAACTAAGTAAATGCCACAAGAATTGTCATCTTTAAAAAAATGAGTAACTATCCTGAAGGATTTTCTTCAAAGGATAAAAGATAGTTATACTAGACGCATTAATTGAAATGATCTGAAATCAATCCATGAAGGACACCCTGACACAGAAAGTTTTTGCAAGACAGATAGAAAATTTACGTACTGGAAAAATATGACACATGACATCAAGCATTACATATCAAGACGTAAAATACATCAACAGCATTCAAGAAATGAGGTACATCAATCCATAATAGTGAACTCAATACGAGGTTATCGAGGACAAATAATAGATGAAATGTATTCACAATGTGGACTACCATCAGCTGTGTAATGGAATGACGACAGCGAAAATTTTTACAAGAACGAGAATCGAACCCGGATTTCCCGCTTATCACGAGCGGTCGCCTTACGAGCACCACTCACGCCCAACCCAAACTCTCATATCTCACCATGTGTCTACAACCTATACTCGTACATAATTATATATATTCTCGTACAGGGGAGAAATGTTCCTTGAAATTCGCTTACCCGTGTCGGTGGTTAAATACGATACTGAAGTGCCTGAGTTACTCTGCATTACGAGGTAAAGTTCCTGTTAATTATTGTATACTTGCAGTATGTTTAATTGTTTTGTCATTCTGAAAAGTTTCGATCTATAGATGTGATGTTACTTTTAAGCTTTTTATTCTGACGTTAACACAACTGTATGTTATTTGCTTTGGGAACCTATGACCTTCATATTATTACCCTTTACACATTTTGCGCGGATTTTAAGTATGATTTTCTTCCACATGTTGTATGTCTGTTCATGTTTTATTCCCAGACGCTCTTAATGCCGCATGAAAAATTTTAATTAATGACTATGCATATTGCATTTTAACTATTGAGTTTACGACAATGGTTACTTGTGTACCATAGCATTAGTGACCTCTACTGGCCTCAATGATTTGTATAAATATAGGACGCACCCAGGACATTACTAGCACTCACAACTGGATTTTTAACACAACAGAAACATATCTGGCAAAGGAAAGACACTAACGAAGAAACGGAAATAGGTACTCTCGCCACTGTTCTTCGAGATCCTTGTGTTAGTTCGCGTCAAATCACAAGGGAATCTGGCATGAGGCAGAGTAGTGTTGTTCGTGTTCTGCATCGCCATACATATCATCTTTACCATATCACTCTCCACCAAGAACTAACTGGTACGGATTGTATGCGTCGCATTGATTTCTGTCGATGGGCTCAACTTCAGATTCAGAGGGATGACACATTTATTAATTTGATTTTATTTACTGACGAGGCTACATTCACGAACCATGGAAGTGTTCATTTGCATAATATGCATTATTGGACATTGAAAATCCATGTTGGCTGCGGCAAGTTGCACACGAAAAACAATGGTCGGTGAATGTATGGTGTCAGATTCTGGAGGACAGAATTACAGGCCCCTATTTCATCGAAGGAAATCTTAATGGTAGGAAGTACACCATATTCCTGCAAGAAATATTAAGTCTGTTATCGGAAGAAATACCTTTAGGAACAAGGAACAGAATGTGGTATCAACACGACGTGTGTCCTAAACATTTTTCGCTGATGGCTAGAAATGTGTTGCAGAGACAATTCCCTAATCGTTGGATTGGACATGGAGGAGATTTGTCGTGGCTGGCTCGTTCGCCAGACTTGACACCTCTGGATTTTTTCTTGTGGGGATTCGTAAAAGGCATTGTTTATAAAGACGTTCCAACTACACCTAAAGATATGGGAGAGAGAATTGCCAGAGCATGTGCTTCGATAAGTGCCGATGTGATAAGGAATACTTGTCAATCCATGATAAAAAGATTGCTGCACTGCACTGATACCAATGAACATCACTACGAACACCTTCTGTAAATGGACGTTCATGCCACCTTTTTGCCCTTCGTTGACCTTCAAAGACCTTACTGTTACACTTCATATCATTCGTCTCGATAGCCGCTATTGCCGGCCGAAGTGGCCGAGCGGTTCTAGGCGCTTCAGTCTGGAACCGCACGACCGTTACGTTCGCAGGTTCGAATCCTGCCTCGGGCATGGATGTGTGTGATGTCCATAGGTTAGTTAGGTTTAAGTAGTTCTAAGTTCTAGGGTACTGGTGACCTCAGCTGTTAAGTCCGATAGTGCTCAGAGCCATTTGAACCATTTTGATAGCCGCTATCAGAAAATAAATACCAAACTATAGCATCCCATTTACAAAAACTGTATCGACCTTCATATCTCTGATGTGACCCCATCTAGCAACAAAAAACCAACGTCATATTATGGCCTCCTTTGTCCCATGCATCTTTTGTCACACATCCTTTTCAGTTGTTATCATACTTTCGGAGTTATTCTAGGTGGCAATAGTTAGTGACTCAGCCTGTAGAGAACGAAGGAAGAATGCAGTTCGTTCTTGCACGACTTACGATATACCAATAGAAGCCAACCAAGTCGGCAGTTATTTATCAGTCTCTTCAACCGTTTACTTGAAAGTGGTAGTGTAAGACTTAGACAGCGTAAGAGAAGGAGACAAGTGACGACAGAGGAGGGGGAAATTGACGTTTTCGCTGCTTTTACAGCTGATCAGCATGGTAGCTCCATCGCAATCGCATGAGGAAGTGGCATCCGTCAGCAAGTGCTCTACGCATTCTCCATCGTCATAGGTTCCATCTCATTCACATCTCTCTCCATCAAGAGTTGCATGGAAACGATTATGAGAATCGTGTTAACTTCTGTACACTGTCATTAAGACAAGATACTCCGGATGTGTCATGTATCTTGTTTAGTGATGATGCCGCATTTACCAATCATGGCCAGGTAAACCGCCGAAACATGTTCACTATTGGTCTTTTGACAGCCCTGTTGGCTTCGTCAGGTGGAACGTCAGCGTCCATGGAGTGTAAACGTGTGGTGTTGGATAGTGAACCATCATCTCGTAGACCCGTCTCTCTAAGAAAGAACACTGAACTCGTACAAGTATCGCGTCCTCAAAACAGTCCATCTTCCACCGATGCTAGAAGACGTTCCTCTGCAGACTAGGAGGGTCCTGTGAGATGGGCCGGCCGGAGTGTCCGAGCGGTTCTAGGCGCTACAGTCTGGAACCGCGCGACGCTACGGTCGCAGGTTCGAATCCTGCCTCGGGCATGGATGTGTGTGATGTCCTTAGGTTAGTTAGGTTTAAGTAGTTCTAAATTCTAGGGGACTGGTGACCTCAGAAGTTAAGTACCATAGTGCTCAGAGCCATTTGAACCATTTGAACCTGTGATATGAACGAAGTACTGCAGCATGTCTGCACGAATTGTATCCAAATCGTTGGTTTGGACGCAGAAGGTTTGTACCTTGGCCGGGCCGTTACCCGGATGTGGCGCAAGATGAAAGACGCTGACTACAAGGACGTACCTACCGAACGAAGATACGCAACGGCGTATTGCTGCAGGCTGCTCGACCATCTCCGCTGAAATGCTAGCACATGTCCAGCAGTCGTTCGATACGAAACTGGATACGTGTATTTCACCAACCGGTGGTCATTTTGAACAAAACCTGTGACTGTCAGTTATCTCGTTACCGGTCAGAATCCACATAACAAGCGTATGCACTTGTGTTGTTCTCTAGTGTGTGCTACAACAGGTATTGTGCAAGTGCTGGTGCGGGAACTTTTCAAAATACGATATCTCATAAACGACTTACAACAGACCCCAATGACATTCAAGTTTAGCCTACTTTTAGTCTGTTAATGTCAGTAGGCCTTGTCCATTTAAATAAGTATATGTTTGCACAAAAAAACACGTTCTAAGTATTATTACAATGTGTTGAGTGGCTAGCAATACGAGCCCCTGACTACCGATCCATTCTGTGAAAACCGCACATCAATAGTACTTTCCATTTCTGAAATATTTACGGTGCAAGTTTGAGGTTATTCACTCTAAATAGCGTCAGTAAATCGGGATTAGTCTAACAACTTGCGTTATTAGATCAATTCTTAACATACTAGTTTACTTTCAAAATGTATATTCGTTGTAGTCAGATATACGTATATCGACTGTAAGTCCGTTGTGACTATATATTCATCGTTGGTCGCACGTGCTTATATATTCAACATTAATCAGATGTATGTACATAAAAATCTTAATCAAATGTACTACAACTAATTTAACTTTAAATAAATATGGAGAGCAAAGTTTGCGAAGAAATAGTCCAATGAAAAAGAAATACAATAATAGTGATATGAACTACATGAAATTCCTTCCCTGAATGCGTTTCCAAGTAAAGCCTGAACTTTATTCTGCACCATGAAGTTCTTTTGCCAGTGCACGTGAACCATTTGAAAACCAGAGAAACTTCATTTGAACTAATGCGGAATTCTCGAGCAAATTTTTGGTGAAAGAGATGGGAAGCTGCCTCGGAATAAATATACTTTGTTCAGGCCAGGAATCTGTGGGATGCCGACGTCCCTGGCACAGCAGCGCTGAAGGACGCCGGAAGCGGTCCGCAGACTGGTATTTACCGCCGTCAAAAATCAAGATTTTCGCATACTGCAATGCAGTAAAATGTATTCGCAACGTTGGGCCTTGTGAAAAATATTCACTTCAATTTTTGGCGCGCAGTCAACGTGTGGCATCAAACGAGTTCTCCGACAAATTTCAAAGGGCCCGTAGACGACATTTTTAAGCTGTGGTAGTCCTCACTGACTGGAAGCTGGAATAAAGTAGTCTTCATACTTCACTGCGAGCACTCAGTGAAGCAGATGTTACTGCTGCGAGTCTGAAAATACACGGTGCCCAGGAGAAGTGGTCACTATTCGGGTATATGACAGGTGCGATCGTTCAAGTCAAAAACGTGGACTCTAAAATGCGTACCTTAAGATCTATTAGCACTTGTTCAGCAGAAGTGATGTGTTCTGCGGTAGCGAAGATGAACAAGTGATCACAGCGCTTTTTTCTTTACAAAATTTTCTATTACATTATTTGTTATACTATATGTAAGTGTTGTGTGTGTGTGTGTGTGTGTGTGTGTGTGTGTGTGTGTGTGTGTGTTAGTGCGTGGGTGTGTGTAGCCGGCCGATGTGGCCGAGCGGTTCTGGACGTTGTAGTTTGGAACCGCGCGACCGCTACGGTCGCAGGTTCGAATCCTGCCTCGGGCATGGATGTGTGTGATGTCCTTAGGTTAGTTAGGTTTGAGTAGTTTTAAGTTCTAGGGGACTGATGACCTCAGATGGTAAGTCCCATAGTGCTCAGAGCAATTTTGTGTGTGTGTGTGTGTGTGTGTGTGTGTGTGTGTGTGTGTTTGGAGTGTAGTGTAACGCTTGTGTTGTATTATGATGATGATGATGACGATGATGATGATGATGATGATGATGATGACGAGAGAAGGGAGAGTGTAAAACACGGTGCCGACACATAGTTCACCCCTCGCGAATAGCACCAAAGAGGCCGCCGAACTTAAACGTCCCCTTCCGACGGACGGATCACCATCCATCAACAGTCTCACATGCCCTCACTGCATAGGACACTGCGGAGACGTTCCACCGCGAAGATTCGAACCAGCTTACCCCCGGGTTGAGCGCCATCGCACAAACGTGCAATAGCGACCTCGGCGACGGAGGTGACTTTGATCACGCCTCTTAAGAAATGAATTTTAGGGCCTGTGTAACCTAAACATCTTTGCTTCGAATGATCGTTCCTGTCATATAGCTGAATACCCACCATTCCTCCTCGGACACACAGTCACATACTTACAGCTCGGCCGGCCGGAGTGGCCGAGCGGTTCTAGGCCCTACAGTGTGGAACCACGCGACCGCTACGGTCGCAGGTTCGAATCCTTTCTCGGGCATGGATGTGTGTGATGTCCTTAGGTTAGTAAGGTTTAAGTAGTTCTAAGTTCTAGGGGACTGATGACCACAGCCACACAGTGCTCAGAGCCATTTGAACTTACAGCTCAAGTGAAGTTCTGAGTTGCGGCCTTTTTCTCCCATGTGTCGACACCTTGCTGTCTCAAGCGTCGCCGAGCCCGAAAGCGACGTCGCAGAGCGCCACGCTGTAAACAAGAAGGTCGTAGGCACCTTTGAGCGCAATGATTGGCAAATATGTTTCGAAAAAGTGATTCCTTAATTATGTTCCACAATGTAGTGTTGTCTTCACACTTCGCACAGGATCTGACATGTAGGGTGCTAGACTTCTAATTAGTATTTGTTCTTGTTCTTCAAATTTTGTAAGTAATCTTTCGCGGAATAATGTGCCTATCTTCAGGAGCCTACTAATTCAGGTTTTCCAACATTTTTGTGACGCTCTCCTGTGAGTCAAAAGAACCTATGAGCATTCCTGCCGTCCTTTTTTGTGCAATGCTACCTCCTGTTAGCAGTGTTCGATATGGGTCCCACTCACCGAGTATTGTTCTACATAGGACTCACGACTGACTAGTAAACAGTCTACTTCGTACACTGACTGAATTTTTTACAGTGTCCTGGCGACGAATTAAAGTCTGCAATCTGCCTTACCTACTACTACAAACTGTCACATCCAGGTTTTACATGAGTTGATGGATTATAATTGTGAGTGGGTTACGTTTCCTTCGTTCCGTGGAGTGCATAATTTTAGATCTCCAATCAAATGCACAAGTGGAAGTATGTAAATGAAACAAATATGGAAACGATTTCGAGCAGATAATCTGAAGCAGTTCTTTCCCTTCATGTGAATTTCATTCACGATGGTTCTTCACGAATATATATTTCTACAATGCAATGTGTTACATCTACCTAATTAAAGACGTGTACCTCATTTGAGAGCGCCATATAATGATGCAAACTGACGACTGAAATATCCCTTCGACAGAAATTCAGTACCAGCCAAAGTTATGTACCGTAAAATGGGACAACTTTTCCAGGCACGGCAGCTATGTAAGTTTTTGAGTAAGATTGTGTTTGGCGCCCTACCTGTTTCTTAATGATGCGATAGAGGCGCCAATGCTTTCACTGCACAGTGCAAACATTGAACGACAGATTTGCCGCGTATTTCACGTATTAACCATTGTATCCTTGTCTTTGTCAGTGCTTTTTTTGTCGGCTTGTGAAACACGCGTTTTCTGGTAGTCTATAAAAGAGTTTCGCCCTGCACACTAATTCTAACGTAAGTGAAAGCTATTTCTTTTGTTCAACGTAATGTATAATTAGGTTTTACAATCACTTTTACCAGCAAAATTGTGTGGTGCATTTAGTGTAATAATGTAACTTGGCAATAACTTTATATTGGAACTCTTCCATTTGATCCGTGTTTGTTTAGAAAAACAACAATATCAGAAATTGAGACCGCCTAGATGCAAAACAACTTGTTATTTGTTTATTTATTTTCCCAAACTAGTTTCGGTGACAAATATCACCATCATAAGAGTTTTTTTTTTAATTGAAAACATGCAGAAAATAACATAGTTATACAACCACAGTAATACATTATTACATTATTACAGTTTTACAGTGCGTTTTTTGAAATATACAGGGTGAAGCGAAATTTGCGCACTGGGGCTTCCCAGCGCAAATCCTCACATGCCAGCGATAAAAAAATGTCTGTCGTAAAACTTCGTCCTGCGAGTACACCCAGCTGAAAAGGACGTTAAAGAGTGGCAATCTGGAAACACTATAACCACATGTATGGTAACTACCTCTGTCAGCACACAATAGTTGTGCTGTACAGTTGATGCAATGCCAACACGGTAGCTAAACGTGTTCGGTCAGTGATTTATCTGCCCTCTGTAATACGAAACTGACTCAACGGCTCAATACTGAACTTGAACGGTTGTCGTGGGACATCAGCAAAAAAAACAAAAAACAAAAAAATGCAGTTGGTAGAGTTTTGGGTTAGCATGCAGGAGGTCGATGGTTCGATCCTCGGTTGAGGCATATGTTTTTTATTTGGTAAATGTAGTCCAGGTGGTACAGTATCTGGCATCTTAATCGTCAACAGCGATTGCAGCGGGTCCTCTACAAAACACTTGCATATACATACTACAATCGTAAGAATGGAAGATTGGTCAGCTTTGAAAGAAGCCCTTTTCATGTCATGGAATTTCACAATTAGCTTATCTACTAGATGCGAAACCTGTTTTCTTTGTACCCTTCTCCAGTGGTCCCAGAGATTAGTAGCAGCTATTATTCTTGCCTCGTTTAGGTCCATACATTTCGTAACGGCCTTACATTACCAGTAGGACTACCAATGTGCTTTGCGAATAATGTCCACACTCGGTTACTATTTGTATGTGTTATCACCATGGGCCCATGCCTTTCAACACTGAGTCTGGTAACTGCATGCCGTTAAGTATGTATCTCAATGCCTTATTATTATTATTATTATTCTATCGATGGGATTGTGGAAACATCACGTCTATTAACGTTAGTGTAATTCGAAAACTGTACATTTCACAATTAGCGATGTTGGTATGAATCATGGAGAACAATATCTGTCAGAGGGGTAATGCCCATTACGTGGAACAGACGCAGGACTGACGGCGTGTTTGTACTGTATGCGCCGTCCACCAGACAGGATCTAGTTGCGGGCGGAGAAACGTGCCCGTGAGAGACTCCAGCGTACATGAGTTCAAGTATCGGACTTCCTCAATGTAAACCTCTAAACCCGTGTGGCAGACGTATGGCATACACAAACGATGAGTATGTGGATATGTTTCTGGTCCTTGGTGCATCAGATAACTGGGCTGTGTTGCTGCTCATGAATATGCTGCTAGATATTCTCGTTGACGCCATTCAGATAAAAATGTGTCTCGTCGTCCGCAGCTCAGCCTTTGGGAGTCAGATTCTCTCCTTCCACCATCACGTGACAGAGGTCATCCATGGACTCGCCGTACTCCAACTACTGAGGCAGCTATTCTGGAGGTTACACGCCAAGAACCTCAGCGAAGTACACGTAGCATAGCGAGGCAGCTGTGTGTCTTGCAATACACGGTCGTTAACGTGCTGCACGAGTATAGGCTGCACCCCTATCATTATGCTTTCACGCAACGGCTGCATCCTGCAGCTCGCCACCAGCAGATGCAATTCTGTGAATGTTTCCAACAATAACAGGAAGCTAACGATGACTTTGTGAACACCGTAATATGGTCGGATGAAGCAGCATCTAGTAGTGAGGGTGTCTTCAATATGCACAATGCCCACCATTGGTGTGAGGTTAACCCGCACATCAACTGCGACTGTGGATATCAAGATCGCTTTGGTATCAACATCTGGAACAGAACTTTGGGCGACAGGTGTTTGGGCCCCTACATGTTGCCTGACTGCACAAAGGTATCATCTCTCAAACTATCTGCCTGATGCGCTGGAAGATGTTCCACTACATGTTTGGTAGAGGATATGGTTCCAACATGATGGTAAACTCTGGTATTTATGTGCGATAGTATTTGGACAGAACATTTCCATGGAAATGGCTCGGACGTGGAGGTCCAGTTGTACGGTCACCCTGTTCACCTGATCTAAATCCCCTGGATTTCATCCTGTTGGGACGCCTGAAACAGCACGTGTACTCTACTCTGTCGACGAATGTGGAAGAATTGGTAGCTCATGTTCATGCTGCTCTTGTTACTGTGGATGCAGCTTTGCTGCGAAGGGTCCAGAGCTGTGTGATCCGGCGGGTTGAGCAATGTTGGCCATGCAGGGTGGTCGCTTTCGGCATATGTTGTTCTGAGGACAACGTATTTTATTGTGAAGGTCATGCAGTCATTAATATGGACATTATTACTGTCACTGGTTGCTAATGTGAGACATCTGAGCGCTCTATTACGTGTAATATAAATGACAAGTAGATGTTGTGTTATTGTACTGTGCTATCATCTTTAGCATCTCGAAATTGATATTGTTTTTGTAGTTATTCTGTCCTACTACAGGTCATCTGTTTCAACTGTCTATTTCTTATGTGTCTAAGCACGTACTTATTACGTTCAGAGTTACAAAATGTTGTACATGTGACTCCGAGCACTATGGGACTTAACATCTGAGGTCATCAGTCCCCTAGAACTTAGAACTATTTAAAACTAACTAACCTAAGGATATCACACACATCCATGCCCGAGGCAGGGTTCGAACCTGCGACCGTAGCGGTCGCGCGGTTCCAGGCTGAAGCGCCTACAACCGCTCGGCCAATCCGGCCGGCTTGTGGCCTAGGAAACGGCGTATATTACAGCATGAAACGTCAGAATGAAATTAGCAAATAAAAGAATGCGGTGACCCAGGATCGAACCGACGACCTCCTGTATGTTAACCCAAAACTCTATCCTCTGCACCAACTACACTGCTCGAGTAGATTCTGCGCATAAAGGTAGTTACCGTACATGTGGTTACAGTGTTGCCATATTGCCTCTCTTTTAACGTCCTCCTTTTGCTGGATGCACGACATTTTGTGAGAGACATTTTTTTATAGCTGGCAGTGAGGAGTCACGCTGCGAAGCCCGGGTGCGCGAATTTCGCTTCACCCTGTAGTTTTCTATGGATACTTTCATGCTACCTTATTTATTGTATGTTATTGCATGTTTTTAAGAATTATTCTTGGTGTTTGTATGTAGTAATTTTCTTCTATTGTTAGTTGTCGGTATAGACTGTTGCTGTTTTTCAAAATATGTAGATCGTATTCGATATTAGTGGGGTTATGGTTTTTGTTCATTAGATGTTCCGCGAAAGTTGAATGTGTGCTGTCACTCTCAAGTGCTCTGTGTACCTCGTTCGGAAGTTTTTGCTTGTTTGTCCGGTGTATTGGGTCTGACAGGAGTTGCATGTGAGTTGATATATTCCAGCATTGCTGAATTTGTCTGAGGTTTTCTGACTGGTTTTAGCCTTCTCTGAACTGACATACTAAGTTCACCTTTTAGTATTTGATTACTAACAGCCGCTCACACAGTTGCAGATGACATGATGTACGCTGAGCAAAAACGGCAACAGAAAAAACAAAGAAAATATGCCGCCAACAGCGAGAATAATTCTTAAAAACATGCAATAACATTCAATAAATAAGGTAGCATGAAAGTATTCATAGAAAACTATATTTCCAAAACGAACTGTAAACATGTAATAATGTGTTACTATGTTTGTATAACTATGCTATTTTCTGCATGTTTTAGATTTTGTCGCTGAAACCAGCAAACAAATAACAAAGTGTTTTTCATCAAGGCGGACTCAATTTCTGATATCGTTGATAACTTGGCACTGTTACGCCTAGAAGCTTGGTGAAAAGGGACAACTTCGCTAGTGTAGAATTTTGCATTTTTATTTCCTTTTCCGCATTTATTTTTTAACAAAGCATTTTTAGGTCTCTTTACAGAGCATTAAAATTCCAAGGCTCATTAGAACCAAACTGGAAACATGCAGATATCAAAATTGTCACCCATTCGGGAATATGATGAAAGAGATGCCAGGATAGCAAAGGATCTTACATAACAAAAGGTTGGAATGTTTGTTGTGGTAAAATCCATGACGATAAGTATCACGCATTTTCTTGGTAAACTTATTCCATTCTACAGAGACGGCGAGTCGGAGGTGTCGTATCTTCGGAGAACACACAGGCACGTATGTTTTTACTTCCTAGACATCCTAGACGGAGATTCCCTAAATGTAAAAGACACTGCGCGCATAATTAACCCTCCTTACAATCAAAACCAAGTCAATTTTTTATTTTCTGATGAAAACGTTAAACTTTTCTTAACTTTTAACTTAGAAGATTTGAAATTTTGTATGTACCTTTTTGTATAACTTTCTTCTTAACTATATTTGCACTAAGGCGTTTAATACTAATATGTAAGTTGTTTTCAATGCTTTACACGTTTCCCCCTGATTTTAATAGAGATGGAAGAGTCTTCCGGTTCGCCAGTTAACTTTTCCAAACTTCTTTTCATCTGTAATGTATAAACACGGAACTAAATTGCCAAGTGTCCACGTACACATATTACGAAACTAGAGATCAAGATTGATGTTTTAGGATAGTATCAAGAATGTTACATGCATTGTTAGGTAACAAAACAGGCAGAAGATAAGAAAATGTGGCAAAGTTGTTCCAGCTTGCAATATCTAAAAGAGCCCTTCGAGCTATCAGTGTAGAAACAATCCGAAGCAGCTGCTTAACACAGGAAAAAAAAAAATCGATTAGGGAAGAGTCGGACAGGTATCCCTTTGTTTTAAGCTGAGTAGCATTAGACGGAAATGCATTGAAATAAGTCATTATAGTCTGCAACTGTTGAAGTCTAACATAAAATGGTTTAATTACATTAGGATCAAATTAAATAGTTTAAGAAATCCAGTTTTCACAAAGTGGAAAAATGGCCATTTTGTCCGAAATGGGCGAGTAAAGCAGCCGCTTCATTTTAAACTCAGAAATAAGGAATAAAAAATTGTTTTAACAAAGAACTAAAATTGTTTTAGTGTAAAACGTAATGCGAATAAATTTTTTTATACTTTTCGCAAATAAGTCAAACTGTGTTTCTTAGCTACTGTACAGAGTTCGTGGGCCCAGAGGGAGCACAATAGTTACCAAATCCACTGCTCTTCTGGCCCTGAATTTGGAAATTTGTTGTTATCATTACATGAATTCTCTGACTTTATCGTTGTTGTCAAAAATAGCCGTTCTGGGATTGGGTTTCCTCCTCTTCGCACTCTAATTTTTACTGCCTTTCTTCTCTTTGGCTGTTTTCCGTTTTTCCTTATTTTTACTTTTTTCCCTTCTTTATTTATCGCTTCTATATCAGTATTATAAGGACTTGTGCAAGTATTGCCGTGGAGCCCTTTCTTCAATCGCTGCTGTTATATTTTCCTCCAATACAAAGTGGCCAGAAGCCACAGTCGAGGTGGCCACTTTTCCTTCATCGACGCCATAACAGAAAGCTGCATACTCCTACGCTATCGCCTCTACTTTGGAGTAAGGCTTTAGCTATCAAATATAAATCGTAAAATTTGAAGTTATGCAAATCACATACTGAAAATTCTATCTTCTGCGGCAACGTTCTAATAAGAAACTATTTCTCTTTGATTTATCGTAATTAGTCTGCATGACAGGCAAGAATAATTACCAATACTACCACTTTCTTTCTTGAGATCTCTGAAAACAGCTACGGTCCACAGTTTTTTTGGAGAACGATTCTTTTGGTAGTTTTTTTTGTTTAGCCACGAAGAGGGATAATGTTATCGCTTTCTACACTAGTATACGGTTTTTTATAGTACTTTAACTTTATTGACTTTGTATATTTTTTATCTCGGTAGTAGTTACAAAGTTCGTCCACGGCTGCATTACATAGATGCTTGTACAAATAAAATTACATATTGCTTCACTCAAGCATACTAGACATACTAGACCCTGTCATTTAATAAGCATTACTAGTGATACTGGGGTACGGTCTTTTAACTCTCGTTGACGCCACAATACCCTTTAATACCATGTCTCAACTTTTAGTAACTGAAGTAGGATTATAGAGTCAAGATTTTACACTTTCAAAACAATTCCATCAAGAAGACGTAAGTCACATTCACTCTCCGCAATAAATACACAAACCGACAACTTACCTTAGATCAGCACAGCTGAAATCATAACTCTGAGGAGCGGGACAGCAAACGTGTTGAAATTCATGGGATAATTGAGATCTCAAGGGAAAATAAGTTAAAGCATTTCCCGCACCATGCCAGCACCTTATAGCCCTTAGGGCCCCAGTGACCGTTTCGTCCGCCATGGCCACTTTGCGCGGCTCTCCGCATGTGATAGACATTTACAACAGGATAGAAACCAAGGCCCCCCATGAACCATGGATCCTGCCGTTGGTGGGGAGGCTTGCGTGCCTCAACGACACAGATAGCCCTATCGAAGGTGCAATCACAACGGAGGGGTATCTGTTGAGAGGCCAGACAAACGTGTGGTTCCTGAAGAGGGGCAGCAGCCTTTTCAGTAGTTGCAGCGACAACAGTCTGGATGATTGACTGATATGGCACTGCAACACTAACCAAAACGGCCTTGCTGTTGTGGTACTACGAACGGCTGAAAGAAAGGGGAAACTACTGCCGTAATTTTTCCCGAGGGCATGCAGCTATACTGTATGATTAAATGATGATGGCGTCCTCTTGGGTAAAATATTACGGAGGTAAAATAGTCCCCCATTCGGATCTCCGAGCGGGGACTACTCAAGAGGATGTCGTTATCAGCAGAAAGAAAACTGGCGTTCTACGGATCGGAGCGTGGAATGTCAGATCACTTAATCGGGCAGGTAGGTTAGAAAATTTAAAAAGGGAAATGGATAGGTTAAAGTTAGATATAGTGGGAATTAGTGAAGTTCGGTGACAGGAGGAACAAGACTTTTGGTCAGCTGAATACAGGTTTATAAATACAAAATCAAATAGGGGTAATGCAGGAGTAGGTTTAACAATGAATAAAAAATAGGAGTGTGTATAAGCTACTTCAAACAGCATAGTGAACGCATTATTGTGGCCGAGATAGACACGAAGCTCTGCAGATGATGAAGAAATTGATGAAATGTATGATGAGATAAAAGAAATTATTCAGGTAGTGAAGGGAGACGAAAATTTAATAGTCATGGGTGACTGGAATTCGACAGTAGGAAAAGGAAGAGAAGGAAACGTAGTAGGTGAATATGGATTAGGGCTAAGAAATGAAAGAGGAAGCCGCCTGGTAGAATTTTGCACAGAGCATAACTTAATCATAGCTAACACTTGGTTCATGAATCATGAAAGAAGGTTGTATACATGGAGGAACCATGGAGATACTAGAAGGTTTCAGATAGATTATATAATGGTAAGACAGAGATTCAGGAACCAGGTTTTAAATTGTAAGACATATCCAGGGGTAGATGTTGACTCTGACCACAATCTATTGGTTATGAACTGTAGATTAAAACTGAAGAAAGTGCAAAAAGGTGGCAATTTAAGGAGATGGGACCTGGATAAAATGACTAAACCAGAGGTTGTACAGGGTTTCAGGGAGAGCATAAGGGACCAATTGACAGGAATGGCGGAAAGAAATACAGTAGAAGAAGAATGGGTAGCTGAGAGGAATGAAATAGTGAAGGCAGCAGAGGATCTAGCAGGTAAAAAGACTAGGGCTAGTAGAAATCCTTTGGTAACAGAGATACTGAATTTGATTGATGAAAGAAGAAAATACAAAAATGCAGTAAATGAAGCAGGCAAAAATAAATACAAACGTCTCAAAAATGAGATCGACAGGAAGTGCAAAATAGCTAAGCAGGGATGGCTAGAGGACAGATGTAAGGATATAGAGGCTTATCTCACTAGGGGTAAGATAGATACTACCTACAGGAAAATTAAAGAGACCTTTGGAGAAAAGGGAACCACTTGTATGAATATCAAGAGCTTAGATGGAAACCCAGTTCTAAGCAAAGAAGGGAAAGCAGAAAGGTGGAAGGAGTATATAGAGGGTCTATATAGGGGCGATGTTCTTGAGGACAATATTATAGAAGTGGAAGAGGATGTAGATGAAGATGAAATGACAGATATGATACTGCGTGAAGAGTTTGGCAGAGCAATGAAAGACCTAAGTCGAAACAAGGTCCCGGGAGTAGACAACATTCCATTAGAACTACTGACAGCCTTGGGAGAGCCAGTCATGACAAAACTCTACCATCTGGTGAGCAAGATGTGTGAGACAGGCAAAATTTCCTCAGACTTCAAGAAGAATATAATAATTCCAATCCCAGAGAAAGCAGGTGTTTACAGATATGAAAATTACCGAACTATCAGTTTAATAAGTCACAGCTGCAAAATACTAACACGAATTCTTTACAGACGAATGGAAAAACTGATAGAAGCCGATCTCGGGGAAGATTTCGTAGAAATGTTGGAGTACGTGAGGCAATATTGACCCTGCGACTTACCTTAGAAGAAAGATTAACGAAAGGCAAACCTACGTTTCTAGCATTTGTAGACTTAGAGACAGCTTTTGACAATGTTGACTGGAATACTCTCTTTCAAATTCTGAAGGTGGCAGGGGTAAAATACAAGGAGCGAAAGGCTATTTACAATTTGTATAGAAACCGGATGGCAGTTATAGGAGTCGAGGGGCATGAAAGGGAAGCACTGGTTGAGAAGGGAGTGAGACAGGGTTGTAGACTCTCCCCGATGCTGTTCAATCTGTATATTAAGCAAGCAGTGCAGGAAACAAAAGAAAAGTTCAGAGTAGGTATTAAAATCCATGGAGAAGAAATAAAAACTTTGTGGTTTGCCGATGACATTGTGATTCTGTCAGAGACAGCAAAGGACTTGGAAGAGCAGTTGAACGGAATGGACAGTGTCTTGAAAGGAGGGTATAAGATGAACATCAACAAAAGCAAAACGAGGATGATGGAATGTAGTCGAATTAAGTCGGGTGATGCTGAGGGAATTAGTTTAGGAAACGATACACTTAAAGTACTAAGGAGTTTTGCTATTTGTGGAGCAAAATAACTGATGATGGTCGAAGTAGAGAGGATATAAAATGTAGACTGGCAATGGCGAGGAAAGCGTTTCTGAAGAAGAGAAATTTGTTAACACCGAGTATAGATTTAAGTGTCAGGAAGTCGTTTCTGAAAGTATTTGTATGGAGTGTAGCCATGTATGGAAGTGAAACGTGGACGATAAATAGTTTAGACAAGAAGAGAATAGAAGCTTTCGAAATGTGGTGCTACAGAAGAATTTTGAAGATTAGATGGGTAGATCACATAACTAATGAGGAGGTGTTCTGAATCTGCGTAGTGTATTCATCTTATAAAATAAATAAATTAAAATAAAATATTAATTATTAATTATTCATTATGTATGATAATTATTCGGTATCAGACGCTTGACAATGGCTTTTTCGTAAATGTAATGTTATTCGTAGTTGACCGTGAAATAAGACTCAAATAATCGGACTTCGTATTTAAATCGTTTCCAAAGACTGCTGCGGTAGGTGCGGACTCAAATCTAAATCTCAATATTAGAATAATTTGCCAGCCATGTCAATACGTCGTACAGAGGTGACAGTCTACTAAACATAGAAAGTTTACACAGTTAGTCAAATCAGATATATTCAACGAATAAGCCTACAGTTAAATAATTCTACTTACTTTCATAAATATAAATTCTTTACAGAATCGAGTGCCTAGTAAGATTGCAACTCGCAGTGTTCTTATATAACATCAAATATGGCGGTGTGCCAGTCAATGAAATATACGTGCTTCTCGCACCACTTGTCCAAGACCTCTCCTTCTTAATGAAACATAAGAGTATCGTAATTGTGTTTCTGTTTTATCAGCGACACAGCGTTGCAGTTCTATGCCATAGGCTTTATTTATTTGTCACAGATTAACTATTTAATTAAGATTTCGCGTTTCCGAGGAAACTCAAGCACGGCATGCAAATGTGCCTTTATATTGCCCCCTGAATTGCGAGGCGAAAGGACACACCTGTAGGCGAGCAATTCACCTAAAGGCACAAGAAAATCTAAGTTATCTACAACTATTTACATGACTTACATTATACTGTATATTATATACAAAATTTGAATGACGCGCGTGCGCCGTAAAAGTTCTTATGTTGGCAAAATAGAGTGCGCGCATGCGCCGAAGCGTCAGTGTGACTCCGGCACTGCCGTTATATCGTAAATTTAGATCACGCGGCACAGCATTGCAGTTCATATTGTTCGTGTGCGCGCGCATTTCTTAGTCGTTGCACAAAGAAAATATTCCACCAAGATTACATATGAAGACTACATTCTATGACAGGTAACTTAGTTTTAGAATTACAATATTTGTTATAATATAATACTACTTTAGATTGTTGAATGTTCTTAGTTACATAGTATTGCAATGAAGTGCTTCAACGAAAAATGTCTTTTTGTTTCAGGTGCGTTGACACATCGTGTCGTTATTACAGATTATATTCATCTGCTGCACAATAATTTTTCACAGGTTAGTGTCGTCGTGGTAAAGTTTTTTTTTTATCACAGTAACATCGCTGTATAACAACGTGATTGATACATAAGCATGTCCATTTCCTATTTCCATTATAGTCGTTGTGATGCAGTTCGTTGTGACAAAAAGCATTGTTTATTACAGATCAGACGTGACCCGTCGAGTAATTGGTCCATATGCAGTTCGTTTTCGTTATTCCGTGGAAGCTTGGTTGCAGAACCTCGGACGGCACATAGCTGGCGTCGATCCTTGGACAGTCCAGGTAAGTGTGTCCGTCACATTTCGAGAACATTCCATTCCCTGAAGTTCCAACCAAAATTCTTCCACTCGTCGTGTTGTTTTCTGGACAGGCACGTTGTGACCATTAAATCCAGTTGACATCTTGAAGTTAGATACTGTAGTAATGTCACTAGACGATGCACAAATTACGCACTTCAAATTTTCAGTTTTTTGCTAAATATAGCTCACCTAAATGTTCGTAGTTACTTATCAAAGAAATCGTTCATCGCGTTTACAAAGGTACGATGCATGATGAATGTCATTAACAGTTTCTTTCACATAGGTTTCTGCGTAGTTGCAGACTTAGTAATGTACATTAATGTCCGTGAACAGTCGTTCAATATGCAATTTTTTTTTAAGTTTTTAACGTTTTGGCACTCGTTATGGTTCAAATTTTCACATAGTAACAGTTACATTATACATCATTTTTTTTAAAAAAACATAAGTAATCATACATATACACGTCACATATTTTCTTAGCATAAACATATTACAGTTACACATAAACATGTTTACATCATCATTACATAGCTATAAATTATTACATTATGTCACATTTGATTACATGAATTGCAGATATTTACGTTCTCTTTAACGGTTTTGCTGGGATTTTATCGATGTTTTTTGTGATGTCATCTAATTAAGATAGGTTAGACACAACATTCATTACATCAGTAGACAAGACCAGGCGTTTTCACTACTCAATAAATATTCAAAATAATAAGAGACGGAAAACTGTTCGATTCCTCGCGTTTTCTGCGTGTGTGTATAGTGTCTGTGTGGCCTTGGCTACTGGTAGATGCTTTTCTTGCTGAGAGATGTGCGTCTAATCTATTTCTCGAAGATCGCTTCACAGATGACGTCTGTCGGTTCGTCAGGTGTCATACCAAGTCAGTGGTACCTACAGTCATAAATGTTCCGTGAAAAATTAATATATCATTCACTGCTACGTAATCATAAATTTTACTTTAAGATTCAGTCTTCTCGGTGGTGCCGCGGCGTTGAAAGAAAAGTTCTTCTGTCTTCTACTGCGTCACTGGAACCGCTGAAATGAAAATTTCTATACTACTTATTATCTGTGTTGTAGCAAACAGAGTTTTGCGAGTTGCTTAGCAATGTTTTCATGGGTATGACTTTGACATTATTTAGCATGAAATGCTCTAAGATCTCGGTGTGCGTATAGCCCAATAATTTTGTTAGTTCTAGGATGTTGTAACAGACCACCAGGATGCGGTATGTTAACAATTATATAAGGTCCTTCATATAGCAGACGCCACTTAGCATTGCGTCGTTTGAGTGCTACAGATTTATGATGAGTACGAAGTAGTACAAGCATTCCTACCTTGAATTTTTGTTTTCTTTTTATTATGTTTATGTGATGTTTGTTTCGTATCTGTGCGTGATGTGTAGTCAATACTTCTTTTATTTTCTGTTCAGGTTTGATTTCCTTGTCTGACAACTTAGGTAATGGTTCTATCCATTGATCGTTCTGTTTGCAGTTGAACATGATCTCGTTAGGTGTGTAATTTGTATTGTTAATATTTAAGTTATTGTGTACGTCTTCGAAAAGACTTAGGTAGGACACCCAATTAGTATGTTTTGATGAAATATAGGTCCTCATGAATCGGTTTAGTTCTCGGAAAAGTCTCTCAGTCACGTTACATTGTGGACTAAACCTTGAAATAAATATACTTTTAATGTTATTGTCCTTCAAGAAATTTCTCCATTTGTACCCAGAGTAGTGTGCTGCATTATCTGACAGAATTGCTTTAGGTCTTCCCACGTGCGTCAGGTAATCATTTGAGAATCTTCGTATTATAGCATTTGCAGTGGCGGATTTTAAAGCATAAAGTTTTACATGTTTAGAAAATATATCGTAAAAAGCTAAGATATATTTGACGCCTCCAGAGCTTGATGGATGCGGTCCACTGATGTCAGTACACAGAATTTCCAGGCGTTTACTCGGTAAAATAGAATGTAAATCTGTTTTTGTGGATAAATTCTGAGGTTTTGATTTTTGACATATGACATATGTTTTCAGTTCCCTGTAAATTTTTCTTCTCATATTGCTAAAATAACAGTATGTGCTGAGCTTTGCCAAACACTTTTTCGTCCCATAATGACCCCAAACTAAGTGTGTGTGCCAAATCAAATTACGTTCAGACTCTTTGGGAATGCATACACACCAGTTAGTAGCATTTGGATGTCGGCGATAAAATAACACATCATTGTGTAACTTGTAGTACCTAGTCAAAGGATGATTTTGTTTTTCTACCAGTAATGTTATTATCTTATACCAGTGAGGATCAGATTTTTGTAATTTAGCCATGTTTCTGCACATATCAATATAATATTGGTGATACTGCTTGTCTTGCATTAAGAGAATCCTGTAGTCATTTATATTTTCTAAGTCACTGTTGGCTTCATTCATACCTTGTGGAAGTCTAAACAAAGCGTCGGCAATGGTGTTGTCCTTACCTTTTATGTACTTAATTTCAAAAGAGTAGTTCTGAAGAGTAACTGCCCATCGTGATAGTCTAGGATGTACAAGTTTACAAGTTAACAAAAATGTCAGGGCCTGGTGATCGGTATAAATTACTGTATGTTTTCCAAATAAATAATAATTGAATTTCTTGAATGCCCAGACTATGGAAAGTGTTTCTAACTCAGTAGTGGAGTATGTACGCTCACATTCAGTTAGAGTACGACTTGCAAACCCAATAATTCTTACCTGTTCCTTTTCTTTATTCTTTACAACTTGGAATAAGCAACAGCCCAAGCCAGTACGTGAAGCGTCACAAGTCATACAAAAATCTAAATTGAAATCTGGATGGCTCAATATGTTTGCATTCACTAAAGCATGTTTAATTGTATTAAAGTCATTCTGGCACTGTTCCGACCAGATCCAAACTTGATTCTTTCTGAGTAGATTTAGCAGATGTTTACTGTTCAAAAGTGGTTGTGATAAAAAACGTCTGAAAAATGAACATATCCCAAGGAATGATTTTAACTGCTTTTTAGTTCGAGGGCTAGGAAAGTTTCTGATAGCATCTAATTTACTGGGATCAGGACGTATGCCCTGTGAATTAATGATATGTCCTAAATATTTTATCTCACTGCAACCAAATTTTGATTTTCTAAGATTGGCTGTGACTCCAGCTTGTGCAAATTTTTCTAAAATTCTTTGAAGTGTGTCAACGTGTTCATTGCAAGACTGTGTAGCTATCAGTATATCATCTACATAGTGTGTGACTGTCTCAACTAAATCATCGCCAAGCACGGTATCCAGGGCTGTAATAAATACCCCAGAACTGACATTCAATCCGAAGGGTAGAACACAAAACTGATAGGTTCGCCCCCCGAACATAAATGCAGTATATTTCCGAGAATCAGGAGAGATACCTACTTGCCAAAATGAATTAGCGAGATCTATTGTGGAATAATATTTTGCATCTAGAAATTTCTGTAATTGCTCTTCTAAATTTTCGGGTTTTGTGTGAACCGGTAAAATTATTTCATTAATTGCTCATGCGTCTAACACTAGTCTAATGCTACCATTTGATTTTTTGACAACAAGTAGAGGACTACAGTAAGGTGAGGTTGATGGTTCAATGACCTTCCAGTCTAACATTTGTTTTAATTCTTGCCACACAGCAGGTCGTTGAGATAACGGTACGTTATATGTCTTGTGGTAGAAGATCTTGTGAGGCTTAACTTCAATCTTGTACACATACGTGTTGATAACACCTAATCGTTTGGTAAAAACTTGTAAATATTTGGATAGCACTTCCTGTAGTTTTATACGTTCATGTACACTGAGAGCTGTAGCTTCATTTATCTTATGATCAAGCAATGTTTTCAAGTCCATTAGCTCTGTGTGTTTGCATGTCTTGAATGTCATTGTCAAGTACTAACTGAACCTTGTATCCTGTACAGTGTTTGTCATGCTTTAGAGTTCTCCTGTCCAAATCAATAATAATTACACTGCCTTTATCATTTAAAATACATTTACCTTTGGAGAAGTCTATAATGCAGTCCTTCTCGCTCATAATATCTATTCCTAATATGCAATTTGTCACAAGGTTTTGTACAACCAGGAATGGCCATTGTACGGTTCCATTACCTATTTTAATGTTTACAAAAACTTGCTTCGTAACCCTACATGACTTATTACCTAGAGCAGTAGTTATTTTACAGTTGTGGGCAGGAAACTCAGGCACAGACTCCAATTCACACATCTTTTTATAGAAATTAAAAGACAAAACGCTCACAGCTGCACCTGTATCTAAGATAATAGTAGTTGGAATCCCACCTACTACACCAGTAGTAGAGGCTAAAACAATTTCATTTGTGTTTGAACGACATTGTGTACTGTCTTGCCAAAGTTCATCTGATATATTCTCATTGTGGTTATATCTTATAAATAAAACAGGTAGTTTTTGTTTAGAATTATTAGATAAATCAATATTTTGTTGTTCAATGGTGGTTTCAAATAACTGATTAACATTGAAGTCGCCCCCCAAGAATTCTTCAGCCAGGACCCGGGGCATAGAAGTGACTGTTTCTAATTTGTTGGATTAGCATTTGTATTAGGTACTGACACAGATTGAGGTTGCGTATCAGGTGTTATTTCTATTATATTCACATTCGGATATTGCCTGTTGCGATCTCCAAACTTTTGCGGTTGTTGTTGCTGTTGCGCATTATAACTTACCTGTCGGTCGTAAGGTATGCTCCAATTTTGTCCTGGTGGCTGCTGTGGTAAAGCAGTGTTTGAATGAAAGTATTGATCGCTACGAGTCAAGCCTTGATGCTGACTTGGCTCGTAGTTGTTATTATTTCTATTTCTGTTTGTGTTTTTGTTGTAACATTTGTATCCGTTGTATGGATTGCCGCATGGAGTGTTATTACTGTTGTAACTGTTGTTTGTATTGGAATACGCGTGTTGATTTTGATTTCCGTATTGAGACGGCATGTGAGTTTGCTGTTTTTGCTGTACCGCGTATCCAACTGTGGGCGCGCCAGAATTGAGTTGGCAAGCCTGCATGTTTTGCATACCACTAGTACAAACATTGTGGCTGCTGTTTTGCCGCGCGAAGCGCTGATCTTCTAGTAACATGTCAACCGAATCTAAAGCTGTTAAAAAATAATCTGGATCGTCATCCGGAATATGTAAGAGTTTTTCTTTAATGTTGAAAGGCAATTTGGCCTTCAACGCACGGAGTATATCACGTGTTGCGACTGGTTCGTCCAAAAAATGTCCCATGTTCAAGTATTTTTCAAAATATCTGCGTAAGTTACCATTTTTACTGTTAAAAGTTTCAGGTTCTAAAATTTGTCTTCTGAGTCGCTCCTGGACGGATTGCGACCAGAATTTGTTCAGAAAGGCACGCTCAAACTCACTGTACGTGGTTCATACGTCAGCTTGACTGTATGCCCAGACAGCTGCATCGCCTTGGATGTAACCGACAATATATGAAATCTTTTTCCGGTCACTCCAAGTGCGTGGAAATGCGTTACTAAAAGATTTAAGAAAAATCACCGGATGAATGGTTCGTTTTTCTGGGATAAAAGCCTGAAATTGCCTGTGTTTTACTAAGCTTTCTTCTTCCTTTGCATTATGATATGGATTTGTTTCACTGTAATTACTGCAATGTTCAGCTGGCGAGTAATTACGATAATGTTGCTGTGGTTTACCATGATAATAGCTTGTGTTTGTGGTTGCACGTCGTGGTATGTGTTGTAGTCGTGGTGTGTTTTGTTCTTGTGTGTTTGTCGTGTGCGGTATGTGTGCGTCATACTCGAATGTATATTGGTTTCTGAACTGTACATTTTGACTGATATTTTCGTTACATTCAGACTGTGGTTGATCGGTGAATTGTCTCATGGGTGCAGTGACGGATTGTACTGCGTCACTAATCAGCTGTTTGTTATTAGTGATGTATTCCGCTACGGAGTCGTACACAATTGTTGGTAAATTTTCACGTATGCATCTATCAAAATGTTTGTCTTTGTTCTCTACCCAATCATGAAATTCTTTATTAATATTTTGAAAATGAGCTGTGGCATCAGATTGTAAGATGTCAGTGAGGTGTTGTTCAACATCGTCAAATTTATTCTGCACGTCAGTAATTCGTTTGTCAAGGTTGTCGTGTACTGAAGGATATGTTTGAATTTGTTCAGTAAGAGCTTCACACGTGACATTAAGGTTTTTTAATTGTGTCTGTAAAAGTGCTACGTCATTTGTAGTCTTTTTTTGTATCGTATTAAGCTTGGAAAATTTCGTACTGAGTTCAGTCATCTGTTTGGTCAGTGTGGCGTCTATAAGTTCCACACGTTTACACAAAGTGTCACTACCTGTCTTGATTGCTATGAGATCAGATTTAATTTCGTCATTTTGTGTCTTTAACTGTTCATTTTGTGTCTTTAAGGTTGCCATGTTTTCCGCGTTCTGCATCCTTAAGGTTGCCATGTTTTCCGCGTTCTGCATCCTTAAGGTTGCCATATTTCCTGCGTTTTGTTTCATTAGCATTTGTAACATGTTGGCAATGTTTACTGTTTGCAAGGTCTCTGCCCCCGCCGCGTCATTAGACGTGACGTCATGTATTAACATGGGCTCTGACTGAGACTTTGAAATTTTTGAGGTGGACGGCCTATTGTCAAAATTTCCGTTAACACTTGCGTCAATATTTGATGAATCGTCACTACCGGTTGCTGTCGTAAAGTCATTTTCTAACATTTGTTCTCGTCCGAGTCGGATTGCGTCTGAATAGTATGTCTTTGCTGTTCCATCTTTGCGTATTGTTTTCTAGTTATGACCATGCCACACGTGATATATGTTTCAAGAAAATAATGTTTGACACTGGTTTTAAAATAAAATGCAGTTGGCATGAATCGCTCGTAGCAACAATGGCTGTTTGTTAATTTAAAAATGTAAATTGAACATGGGATTATTGTTAATGGCTGCTGTCCATGTTACAACGTATCGTACAGAAGTCGGCCATATTGTACACTCGTGTATTGGTATTGTTGCAGAAGTTATTATTTAAGGAAAAGTACTGAGAATGAAATTTATCACTGAAAACTGCTACACGCGAAAGAAATACTACAGAATCTACTGAAGAGCTAATACACTGAATTATGCGTCTGGTCAAGCCTGCCAATGCACAAATGTTGCGTCTTACCTTATTTTGCTGGAAGCTTCATTGCGTCTTCCCGCAAAATTTTAGAATTAGAAGATATCTTCAGATTTTTGTTATTTCTCATATATTCAAGTCCAGGTCCAGAAAGTTGATTTTTCACATGAAATAAAGAGAACAGTGTAACAAATGACAAACTGAACAACGTCCTGTCACGGTCGCCAATTGTATTATAGTGATTGGATGTAATTAATATTTGCTTATCTGGAACGTGGACGTTTAATTATTCGGTATCAGACGCTTGACAATGGCTTTTTCGTAAATGTAATGTTATTCGTAGTTGACCGTGAAATAAGACTCAAATAATCGGACTTCGTATTTAAATCGTTTCCAAAGACTGCTGCGGTAGGTGCGGACTCAAATCTAAATCTCAATATTAGAATAATTTGCCAGCCATGTCAATACGTCGTACAGAGGTGACAGTCTACTAAACATAGAAAGTTTACACAGTTAGTCAAATCAGATATATTCAACGAATAAGCCTACAGTTAAATAATTCTACTTACTTTCATAAATATAAATTCTTTACAGAATCGAGTGCCTAGTAAGATTGCAACTCGCAGTGTTCTTATATAACATCAAATATGGCGGTGTGCCAGTCAATGAAATATACGTGCTTCCCGCACCACTTGTCCAAGACCGCTCCTTCTTAATGAAACATAAGAGTATCGTAATTGTGTTTTTGTTTTATCAGCGACACAGCGCTGCAGTTCTATGCCATAGGCTTTATTTATTTGTCACAGATTAACTATTTAATTAAGATTTCGCGTTTCCGAGGAAACTCACGCACGGCATGCAAATGTGCCTTTATAATCTCTTGGTCTCCCTCTACGATTTTTACCCTCCACGCCGCCCTCCAATGCTAAATTTGTGATCCCTTGATGCCTCAAAACATGTCCTACCAACCGATCCCTTCTTCTAGTCAAGTTGTGCCACAAACTTCTCTTCTCCCCAATCCTATTAAATACCTCCTCATTAGTTACGTGATCTACCCACCTTATCTTCAGCATTCTTCTGTAGCACCACATTTCGAAAGCTTCTATTCTCTTCTTGTCCACACTAGTTATCGTCCATGTTTCACTTCCATACATGGCTACACTCCATACAAATACTCTCAGAAACGACTTCCTGACACTTAAATCTATACTCGATGTTAACAAATTTCTTTTCTTCAGAAACGATTTCCTTGCCATTGCCAGTCTACATTTTATATCCTCTCTACTTCGACCATCATCAGTTATTTTACTCCCTAAATAGCAAAAGTCCTTTACTACTTTAAGTGTCTCATTTCCTAATCTAATTCCCTCAGCATCACCCGATTTAATTTGACTACATTCCATTATCCTCGTTTTGCTTTTGTAGATGTTCATCTTATATCCTCCTTTCAAGACACTGTCCGTTTCGTTGAACTGCTCTTCCAAGTCTTTTGCTGTCTCTGACAGAATTACAATGTCATCGGCGAACCTCAAAGTTTTTACTTCTTCTCCATGAATTTTAATGCCTACTCCGTATTTTTCTTTTGTTTCCTTTACTGCTTGCTCAATATACAGGTTGAATAACATCGGGGAGAGGCTACAACCCTGTCTCACTCCTTTCCCAACCACTGCTTCCATTTCATGCCCCTCGACTCTTACAACTGCCATCTGGTTTCTGTACAAATTGTAAATAGCCTTTCGCTCCCTGTATTTTACCCCTGCCACCTTCAGAATTTGAAAGAGAGTATTCCAGTTAACATTGTCAAAAGCTTTGTCTAAGTCTACAAATGCTAGAAACGTAGGTTTGCCTTTTCTTAATCTTTCTTCTAAGATAAGTCGTAAGGTTAGTATTGCCTCACGTGTTCCAACATTTCTACGGAATCGAAACTGATCTTCCCCGATGTCCGCTTCTGCCAGTTTTTCCATTCGTCTGTAAAGAATTCGCGTTAGCATTTTGCAGCTGTGACTTATTAAACTGATAGTTCGGTAATTTTCACATCTGTAAACACCTGCTTTCTTTGGGATTGGAATTATTATATTCTTCTTGAAGTCTGAGGGTATTTCGCCTGTCTCATACATCTTGCTCACCAGATGGTAGAGTTTTGTCATGACTGGCTCTCCCAAGGCCATCAGTAGTTCTAATGTAATGTTGTCTACACCCGGGGCCTTGTTTCGACTCAGGTCTTTCAGTGCTCTGTCAAACTCTTCACGCAGTATCTTATCTCCCATGTCGTCTTCATCTACATCCTCTTCCATTTCCATAATATTGTCCTCAGGTACATCGCCCTTGTATAAACCCTCTTTTATTCTTATGAGTGCGATATTATGACCTTTGATTCCAGTTTCGAGCAACTAAAAGATGAATTAACTAATGGAAGCTGTTTGGAAACAGTAGAGACATGCCATCGCCAGCACTGAAATGACAGATAAGAAAATAAAGGACAACAGTTTTCTGAACTTTATCTTTACTTTAATTCAGGAAGCAAACAAATAAGTCGTACTTCTGGTACTCTGCACGTTAGCTAGGCTGTGTTTTACATTTCATTTTTCCCTTTGGTGCATCAAGTTGACCGCTGACCGTTTGCTGTACCAAGTGCAAAGCACAGACGGAGGAGAGGGAAAAAAAAGTTTTTATTTTTCTAAAACAAGGTGCGAAAACTTTTACTGGGAAAGTACCTTCGGCGACCTTGTAGGTAACGCCCTCTAACACGCAGAGATGCCTTGATCTCCGGCTGTCTGCGTTGTTTTACCTTCAATTAGCGCTGATCGCCGGGGGCCTCTTTCGTCCTTCGCGCACATGACGTAGCGCGAGTTCGTTCCAACACACTCACTGGCTCGTGACACCTTCCTTCGGGTTGATTTTCCATCATTTGCCGTTCCATTCATTCTCAGATCCTTCAACAGTCTCCTTTAAAACGCCGTTCTGCTCTTAGAGAGCACTCCATGCGGTTTCTGTTCCTGCGCTCGAATGTCCTCAGTTACGGACATTACGCATTCACTGTTTTTAACACCTACTCATTCCTCAGTTTTTTGCTACAGTTCGCATCTTTCATCTTCTTCCAGACCAACGTTTCTACAGCTCCTGAACGCTACCATTCACGTCTTCACAGTCCAGATGCTTCACCACCATGTTTTGTTACATCCCATACAATACATTGCACTAAAATTTTCCGTGACTGTTTATCGACGGTCACAAACAATTTTTTAATGTTTTGGGCACCAGTATTCGTTTTGGATAAAGCAATTCTGTGCACTGGACCACGTCATTGTACCTACTAAGTAGTGAGGTAGTCCAATACCAAAAATTATTTTATCAAAATGACACCGGCCGTGGAAGCTTATATTCGTATTCGTGTTTCTAGTTCTTCACATTTCATATCGCTATATACTCTACATCCGAAATAATTAAAACAGTTTAGTTTCCTTATCATTTATCTCATAATTCCTACATTTCTCTTTTCTTTTCCCCTGTAAATCGCCTGCCGCGGTGGTCTCGCGGTTCTAGGCGCGCAGTCCGGGACCGCGCGGCTGCTACGGTCGCAGGTTCGAATCCTGCGTCGGGCATGGATGTGTGTGACGTCCTTAGGTTAGTTAGGTTTAAGTATTTCTAAGTTCTAGGGGACTGATGACCACAGCTGTTAAGTCCCATAGTGCTCAGAGCCATTTTGAACCCCTGTAAATCGGTCATTGGTTTTATCTTTTACTCTGGGACCCTTAAGAAGCAGCATATTTTCACAATATATATGAATGACCTAGTAGATAGTGTCGGGAGTTCCATGCGGCTTTTCGCGGATGATGCTGTAGTATACAGAGAAGTTGCAGCATTAGAAAATTGCAGCGAAATGCAGGAAGATCTGCAGCGGATAGGCACTTGGTGCAGGGAGTGGCAACTGACCCTTAACATAGACAAATGTAATGTATTGCGAATGCATAGAAAAAAGGATCATTTATTGTATGATTACATGATAGCGGAACAAACACTGGTAGCAGTTACTTCTGTAAAATATTTGGGAATATGCGTGCGGAACGATTTGAAGTGGAATGATCATATAAAATTAATTGTTGGTAAGGCGGGTACCAGGTTGAGATTCATTGGGAGAGTCCTTAAGTAATGTAATCCATCAACAAAGGAGGTGGCTTACAAAACACTCGTTCGACCTATACTTGAATATTGCTCATCAGTGTGCGATCCGTACCAGGTCGGGTTGACAGAGGAGATAGAGAAGATCCAAAGAAGAGCGGCGCGTTTCGTCAGAGGGTTATTTGGTAAGCGCGATAGCGTTACGGAGATGTTTAGCAAACTCAAATGGCAGACTCTGCAAGAGAGGCGCTCTGCATCGCGGTGTAGCTTGCTGTCCAGGTTTCGAGAGGGTGCGTTTCTGGATGAGGTATCGAATATATTCTTTCCCCTACTTATACCCCCCGAGGAGATCACGAAAGTAAAATTAGAGAGATTCGAGCGCGCACGGAGGCTTTCCGGCAGTAGTTCTTCCCGCAAACCATACGCGACTGGCACAGGAAGGGGAGATAATGGCAGTGGCACGTAAAGTGCCCTCCGCCACTCACTGTTGGGTGGCTTGCGAAGTATAAATGTAGATGTAGCTGTAGATGTAGATGTAGAGTCGAGATATGCTGAAGATCCAATGAGGCGTGGCGCATTTCGTTACGGGATGGAGTTGTTCATTTGGTGCGAGAGCGTTATGAAGAGGCTCGTAAACGCTAGTGGCAGAAGCTGGACAAGAGGCGTTCTCCACGGAGAGACTTACTGCTGAAACTTTGAAGGCGTGCGTTCCAAGTAGAGTCAGGCATTACTGCCTCCCGTATAGGTTTCGCGAAATGATTACGACGTGAAAATTACGGAAATTAGATGCTATACGGAGCTTTACCAACAGTCATTCCTCCCACGCGCCTTTCGTGTATGGAAGAAAAAAATGGCTCTAAACACTATGGGACTTAACATCTGAGATCATAAGTCCCCTAGAACATAGAACTACTTAAACCTACCTAACCTAAGGACATCACACACATCCATGCCCGAGGCAGGATTCGAACCTGCGACCGTAGCAGCAGTGCAGTACCGGACTGAAGCGCCTAGAACCTCTCGGCCACAGCGGCCGGTGGTATGAGGAGTATTCATGTATATATATACTGTTTTCGCACCATTATATTCACAGATGTTCTTCAATTTCTTCCAAGTGCTGCTGATTGTTTTCTCGTCTTCAACTAGTAGTGTCATAAAATTAGGAAATTGTGCATCTACAGTTGCTTTTCGTTCTAGCTGAAGACATTCTCCTTCTTCTGTCTATTTATTCTTCACTGGTCATGGAGTTCGTTTCGTCTGGCTGCAAATGCTACTTCGCGATTCTGCAATTTGTTTATTTATTTCAGATTTGTGACCAGATGTACTAATTGTTGCCACATTCGTCTATTAATCTGAGGAAGGACAGTCGTGTGTGACTTCTTTATATGAACCGGGTAAATCGTGTTGTACTTTAGCTTCTTGTTTGTACAGTTTCCGAGGCTGAGATTTGGGACTAACTCGAAGTTTGCACACACGAGCAGATATGCTAAGAAATGTAGTTATCACAGTGAGATAAAACACTTTCGAATCTTACTTTAAATTTCAGTGATTACAAATGTCTAGTTTCTTGTGGAGTGTTTTGATGCGTATTGAAATAATTTCAGTAGAATGTAACCTTATGATACAATCACCAACTGCGACATAGTCGGGTATACAAACAGTGATCCAATACTCTAAAATGTTTTTTATTCCAGTCTTTGATCACAATATCAATTCTTTAGACGATGACCTGTTTCAGTCCATAATGACCATCCTCAGATCTACAATATACAAATATACACACCTAGAGACCAGTGTGTCTTTCAACATAATACAGCAATACGTATCACAGTATACTATCATACAATCATGGAAATGTACAGATAAAATACGGTAAAACGTACCTTTTTTACACCATGTCCTAAAGTGATAAGGCCATAATGGTATCGTCTAAACATATAAATATAATCAGCACAGCAACGTCACATAGATCTAAAATAAGATGTAGAATAGTCCACATCGTCCACACAGTCATTATTGCAACTGGCTACTGAATTACAGTAGTTACCAGAAATCTGTTTGCCTACATTCTCCCTAGATGTCGCTATTGTGGGCTTAGATGTAGTCATCATTTACGCAAAGAACATAATCTGATAAAAACACATTAGGTAAAATACATGTAGCAGACTTTTTAAAAGACTGGAATAAAAAAACATTAAACATTTTATCATATAATGCTATCAAACACAAACGCAATTCTTAACATAATAGAGCCAAATCAAATTCGTTAGTTGGGAATAAGCAACGGGGCCCACTTCACCCCGTATGCTTGCAGTGTTTCAGACGTAGCGGAAAACGGAGCTGGCATCACAATGCCACTCCGCAGCAGAAGTAAACGGAAAAAAATGTTACCTCACGCATGCATTACTGTCGAGTGGATTGTGTCGATTTACATGCTCTTCTAACCATAGTGTACGAATATACTGAGCATTCATATGCTACGAACGTACATTGCCTTCAGAGTCACAGTACTTCGTGATATTCGACGATAAAAAATAATTGTTACTCATTTAATTTCGATTTGCATCTGTAGCAACACACATTATTAATCACTTCTGTTACAAATATGTAAATGTGTAAAAATAGTACAAATACGTGTGACGTTAAAGCTATTTTTTGTTCAAAATGTAAAGAATAGCATGTTACCGAAATCATCGTTTGATATTTCTGACATGTTTAACATCATTGCCAACAGCCGATATCGATCGTGGCTCGTAGGTGCTACAGCTCACCACTGACGATTACTGCGAGATGTGCACAGCATGTCAAGGGCGCCAAGTTACTCACAACAACGGGACCATGCAGACAGCTGCGATTTCAGTGTAGAGCAGCACGCTGCAGGAGCTACTATCTCGCCATTCTGCTTACTGGATTTAGACCCTGAATTGCACCTGGAATTTCTTGTTCCCGTTATTAGATTTCATTCACTGTTCTTAGCTCGACGAAGTTGGTTTTGCTTACAGATCGTGCGTTCGTATCAGGAGCCGGCACGAAAGTGGGAACTTTCATACTTTCGGGAACTCATTTGCATCGAGAGCTAGTGTTTCTGGAATTTTGGCAACAACAGCTCCAACTACAACAGCAACAGCTTGGGGCTGAAGAGGAACGTCACCCAGCAACAGTTGTCACTGCAACAGCAGTAGTACCAGGAACAATGGTCGCAAGGACCCCGTGTTGCTCTTTTGCAGCTCGCGTCCTGGAAGCAACATCAATGCCATTTGGCGGTCCTACTATGCCCCCACCAATATTTGCTCCCCTCATCGAATCTGTGGAGAGCTGGTAAGTCTATCTCCGCCATTTGAACTGCACTGTTTTGCTTGTAGTGTTTCTAGTAGGGGAAATACAGAAGCGTCCGATCTTACCCGTCGGCTTTGACCCATGACGTCACAAATGTAGCGGAAACGACTATAAACGACAATTCCAATATGGCGGATATAAAAACATCGCATACGTATTATCCAATATGGCGGATATAAAAACATCGCATACGTATTATAAACACTGAAATACACAAGTTTCACAAAAAGCCTAATGACTCTAACGGGACAAGCGTGGGAAATTGGGGGTTTTTGGGTGGGGACAAACTAAATATACACAAATGTAGCCACCGACCGCCATACAAAACCACGCAAAACAACGAAATAAATCAACATCACAAAACTGACCAAATACCAAAAAACTCATTCCTATCCAGAATCGGACACTTCCCTTGACCTATGTAGCTCAACAGAACCTACCGATCACATCCTCCAATACAAAAAAAAAAACGAACACTTCCCTTACACCTACATACATCTACAACAGCTCCCAATCACATAAATTACGATCGAACACTTCCGTTGACCTATATAGCTCAACAGAACCTACCGATCACATCCCCCAACACCAACCTAAAAAACCAACACTTCCCTTACACCTACATACATCTACAACAGCTCCCAATCACATAAATTACGATCGAACAAAGATAATAATAAACAAGTGGTACTCGAGGCCAAGGCCGGAACTTTAACCAATTTCATCGCCTCAAGGCAAAGAGAACACTTAACAACTTCGGCGATTAAACCGAATAGTTGTAAGAACTTGATAAGTTCTAACGCTGTCTCGCCCATCATCGCCCTCAACCGAACACTATTAAGGCGGTCTTTCATATCCATTCCTAAACAAAAAACCACAACCAAATACACTCAATAACAAACTCACCCGACATACAGCAATGAGCGTTAAATTAAAACAAACGAAAACCATGAACACACCACCAGAGAGCACCACAAACAAAAACAAGACTAAACTCCGCGCCGTAATGACGTCACACACCACAACACGCTTACGTCACGGGTCAAAGCAGACGAGTAAGATCGGAGGTTTCTGTTGACCCCTAGTAGGCAGCAAAATGCGTTAGTATTGGTCGTTGTCCGAATTGGTGCAGAAATTTCAGCCACATTCGAGCTCTAGTGCTTTGTCTTTCAGTGATCTCTATACTCTATTACCTTATACTAAGATTGCCAGACGTACCTTTTGTGACTAGCCTACAATTTAATCAGTGTCGTAAATAACATGGGCAGTGTTACGAGCATGAGCTGTTGATTTGCAGGATCTTACACCCAAGTGAAATTTTATGTCTAAGTATAAAGTTTCATATGTGATGTTATTCAATCTGTATATTGATCAACCAGTACAGGGATCAAAAGAAAAATTCGGAGTGGGAATTAAAATCCATGGAGAAGAAATAAAAACTTTGAGGTTCGCCGATGACATTGTAATTCTGTCAGAGACAGTAAAGGACCTGGAAGAGCAGTTGAACGGAATGGACAGTGTCGTGAAAGAAGACTATAAGATGAACATCAACAAAAGCAAAACGAGGAGAATGGAATGTAGTCAAATTAAATCGGGTGATGCAGTGGGTATTACATTAGGAAATGAGATGCTTAAAGTAGTGAATGAGTTTTGCTATTTGGGGAGCAAAATAACTGATGATGGTCGAAATAGAGAGGATATAAAATGTAGACTGGCAATGGCAAGGAGAGCGTTTCTGAAGAAGAGAAATTTGTTAACATCGAGTATAGATTTAAGTGTCAGGAAGTCGTTTCCGAAAGTATTTGTATGGAGTGCAGCAATGTATGGAATTGAAACGTGGACGATAAACAGTTTAGACAAGAAGAGAATAGAAGCTTTGGAAATGTGGTGCTACAGAAGAATGCTGAAGATTAGATGGTTCACATAACTAATGAGGAGGTACTGAATAGAATTGGAGAGAAGAGAAATTTGTGGTACAACTTGACTAGAAGAAGGGATGGGTTGGTAGGGCTTATTCTGAGGCATCAAAGGATCACCAATTTAGTATTGGAGGGCAGCGTGGAGGGTAAAAATCGTAGAGGGAGCCCAAGAGATGAATACACTAAACAGATTCAGAAGGATGTAGGTTGCAGTAGGTACTAGGAGATGAAGAAGCTTGCACATGATAGAGTAGCATGGGGAGCTGCATGAAACCAGTCTCTGGACTGATGACCAGAACAACAACAACAATGTGAAATAATTATTGTAGATGTGATTGTGCATTAGTCTCAAATAGAGGTTACAGCAATAGCTTTGGCCAGGTCTCATCCTAATTTTCGTGAAGTGTTAAAATTCCTTTCTTGTAATGTTAACTGGGTTAGTCAGAAACACCCTACCTCCTTGGCGTTGCCGCATCCCTCACAAAAGTCAAAGAAATTCCAATTATTCCCCTTCCAGAAGAATCCGCCTGCACTGTACAGCGGACTGTTGGGCCTGTGGCAAGCGGAGCCACCTTGCAGCAGCGGTGTGTCAACGAGCAACACGCCAGCCACACACTCAGTTGTCACATAGGGACAGCACATTGGTCGTCCTGTCAAGCCTGCACAGCAGGTGACTGCTCCACCACCACCGAAGTGTACGTTGGACCTAATATATTCTGGTAGGTCTGTGAATTCCCAGTTGGACACACATCCTCAGCTCGGCTCTCCTTCACTGACAAGGGTCTGGCACTGAGGCGTGTCTTATTGGCACAAGGCCATTCCTCATTGGGTAACATACAAATGGTGGGAAATGAAGTGTTGTCATATTAGTTGATTCATTCGAGACCAGCCTGCATGGTTGTCACATTTTCTGTGTTTATTTAGGCTCTAGTTCATTAATGAATTATTTTTGCTATCCAATTTTATATCAGCCAATTATTCCACTATAATTTATCACCCAGTTCATTATCCTTATGATTTATTACCCAATCAGTATAATTTATGACCTAAAAATGGCTGCCAAGATACCGTAAAGTGTTGCATGTTGTCATATTTAAAAGTGAAGAAAATCAGAGTAAGACAGCATTGTACATTTATATTCGAAAGTTTCTGCGTCTAGTGTAGGACTGAGAGAGATATGAATTTGCGTCTTTATTTAAAACAAATGAAATGTAGGAAGGTCTCTTCAGCTTGCGTCACCAGGTTCACCGCTGGTAATGTTATTGCGCCTTGGCAATTTGACTCACCTCATGGTCAGTGTGGTACTGCCAGTGCCACCGCTGGCCGCTGCCCCAGCAGAGACCCAACATCCTTTCCCTCGACATTTTGTGTGTAGTAGAACCACTAGAGCGAAATGAAGTATTGCATGCATCACAATGGTTTATGCATAGAAGTATCATACATGTAAAGGATGTTGGCAGATAGACAGATAGAGAGAGAGAGAGAGAGAGGGAGAGATAGAGAGGTTCCCATCAGTTGAGGTCGATGAAGTACTTTTGGTTAAGGGATTGCTAGTTACTAGACGGAGATGATCAAGACAGATCAAGTACGAGCCGTAATCAGATGCAAGCCACAAGTACAGCTGTATTACACGCAAAAGAGGAACAAGGAAAAGGCATACTACAGTACATACTTTTGGGGCGCTAAGCTGTTCCTCGTTGAAGTTCCACAATGCTACTACTATCGCAGCGATCAGAGATATAGGATGTCCCTCCTAAGAGTTGTCAGGTGCATTTCCTCTTGTTTTTCGGCAGCTATCTTTAATTTGGTTTTTGCAATGTGCAACTGTACTCATCTCAAACAAACACCTTTTGTCGACGGAAAGCATCGGTTTGTTTCCCGTTACGAACAAAACGATTATGAAACGGAATTTTACATTCCCAATCGATAGAACACTCGTAAGTTAATCTAGAACGTTCGTTTAATCGATTTGTGTAAACAGGGCATCAAAACATAAGACTAGCCAGTATTCCAGTAGTGAAGGACTTGCTTCCCTCTTAGCCGCTTGTAGTGTGCTGTGTAACCTGCATTGTACATACACTAGCTGGTCAAAAAGTATATGGACACCTGCTAGTGGAGCACTGGCCCGCGAAAGACAAAGGTCCTGAGTTTGAGTCATTTTTAACCCGGCGGAGGTCGCGCTCCTCGTGGTAACCGAAGTGGTCGTACCAGGCCTCACAGACCCCAAAGTTATTTTGGCTGTTTAATGTTGTATATGTAATTCTAAGTCATATCATATGTTTACCATCGTTGTAGACTGTAATAAAACGAAACTCAATATAACAACGTGTATAATACGGCTCGTGGTCTTGCGGTAGCGTTCTCGCTTCCCGCGCACGGGGTCCCGTGTTCGATTCCCGGCGGCGTCAACGATTTCTCCTACCTCTATATGACTGGGTGTTGTTGTGTCGTCTTCATCTTCATCATTCATCCCAATTATGGTCGGAGGAAGGCAATGCAAACCACCTCCGCTAGGACCTTGCTTAGCACGGCCTTGCGGGTCTCCCGCATCGTCCCCTACGCTCCTCAGAGTGTGAGACCTCATCATAATACACGTATTCTCAAGTTATATTTATAAAGAAATGTTATAGGAAATATATACTAATAAACAACGTTTATAAATGAGACACAAATTTTAATAGTATGCTTTACGTTTGAACAATCTTTAGTTATTATTTACTTATAAATAGTAATTATAACAATATTTACAAACGAAGATGAAATGGAGCTTTATGCAAATGTACTTTTGGCATTTCATACAATATTACTCGAACAATTGTAACATCTTTTCCTTCCTTGGTTCGATGTCTTAGAACTGGTTCCACTCGATGGTTGTCGATACAATATTGCAAATAAGTTGTCAGTCGATTATCTCCTTGCCTGGGAAGATTTTGCATGTATTTCCTCCGTTTCACCTGCTCAGCAACAAGACCAAAAACAAGTTCTTTCGAAAAGGTACTCCTTTGTTTCGGAAGAGTATTTTTTTGCGAACTGTACGCTACCATTGCAATAATTCCACTAACATTCAGCAATGAATAGAAAACGGCCATTGGTCAACGTCGAGTATTTCTGGCCACATTCACAGAACTGCATATCTTATCCACTGTGTCAATCCCAGATTTGGTGACATTGTAAAAAGAAATTATTTCCGGCCTTTTGGCGACTGTTTCACTTTCAATCACAGCGTCATGATACATACTAGATAAGAGGATAACTATTTTATTTGTTTTGGCCTGATGTGTCATCAAACAAGAATTGGGTGCAATACCAATTTTGTTTATTTGCAATTCCAGGTGGTAATTCTTTTTTATTTTTTCTTACCGTCCCAACCGTTGTCAACCTTTTATTCAACAATTCTTCGGCCAGTGGAAAGCTACCATAGTAATATTTCTGCCGGTATTGCGTATAGGCTTCGTCAGACGCATCACCACGTCGTATGGAGACATACCAGTCGAGAAGGGTCCAGGCGGCTGTTTCCCAGGATAAATTCCCAAATTGAGGGTATAAAAGGTCCGTGCATCGGTAAGAGCAAACATCTTTACACCCTACTTGGCGGGTTTCCTAGGTATATATTGCTTGAAACGGCACCTTTCTCTGAAATCCTCAAGTTTTTCGTCGGTTGTAGCATATTCCCCAACAGTGCAGCGCTTTTGGAAATTATCAGCTATTTTTTCAAAAAGTTCTCTAACTGGAGCTAGTTTATCACCTTTTTTTCTCTCTTTACGAGTTCGTTTATCATCGAATCGTAAAATTTTGTAATAAAAATCTAAACCTCTGCATTCTCATCACTGCTCTGGCAAATTCCTCACCAGTTGTATCGTTAGCCCATATTTCCTCGAGGATTGTACGATTCAGATTTTTCAAACCAAGCATATATATTACTGCCACAAATGTCCTCAATTCTACAGCGTCTGTATCCTTCGCATCCCTTCCACGAGAAAAATTATCTTTTCTTGTGCTAATTTGGAAGTTTGTGCACTGAACTATAGTATTTATTATGTCGGCCTCAAAGAAAAGATTCCAACAGGCTAAACGAGTCGTAGCATGTAGTGCTTGTCTTTTCACACCAGGCAAATGTGCAATAATGTTTCTTTTCAGGGTTCTCCTATTTCCACATGGAATTTTCATGGTCCACATACTTTCACCATCACGACCAAGAAGAATGTCGCCAATGTCATCCTCTTCCGAGGAATTATCTTGTTCCGTGTTAGATGTTTCCTCACTCGATTCTAAATAGTCGTCGCTCGCCACACGAATCCTCATCTTAAAATCTATTCTCACCCTCGAAGTTAGGGGTGTTGTGTAAGCCCAGCTCAGGAAGATCATCGAGGAGCATCCTGTGAATTCGTCGTACACTATCGTCGTCCTTCTCGTTCTCCCTCCATACCTAAAAAGGCAAAAGAAAAATGTGTTGGCGTCTCCATGCACAAACAAAAGTGTTGTGAGAAAAGTAACATGACTAGTCGCGTGGGCCTGACAGACCCCTGAGCCTCGAGGGCCTATTTAGGAATCCTACTATGCAATAAATGCATTACATAATGTCAATAATCAATATGATAAATACACTCCTGGAAATTGAAATAAGAACACCGTGAATTCATTGTCCCAGGAAGGGGAAACTTTATTGACACATTCCTGGGGTCAGATACATCACATGATCACACTGACAGAACCACAGGCACATAGACACAGGCAACAAAGCATGCACAATGTCGGCACTAGTACAGTGCATATCCACCTTTCGCAGCAATGCGGGCTGCTATTCTCCCATGGAGACGATCGTAGAGATGCTGGATGTAGTCCTGTGGAACGGCTTGCCATGCCATTTTCACCTGGCGCCTCAGTTGGACCAGCGTTCGTGCTGGACGTGCAGACCGCGTGAGACGACGCTTCATCCAGTCCCAAACATGCTCAATGGGGGACAGATCCGGAGATCTTGCTGGCCAGGGTAGTTGACTCATACCCTCTATAGCACGTTGGGTGGCACGGGATACATGCGGACGTGCATTGTCCTGTTGGAACAGCAAGTTCCCTTGCCGGTCTAGGAATGGTAGAACGATGGGTTCGATGACGGTTTGGATGTACCGTGCACTATTCAGTGTCCCCTCGACGATCACCAGTGGTGTACGGCCAGTGTAGGAGATCGCTCCCCACACCATGATGCCGGGTGTTGGCCCTGTGTGCCTCGGTCGTATGCAGTCCTGATTGTGGCGCTCACCTGCACGGCGCCAAACACGCATACGACCATCATTGGCACCAAGGCAGAAGCGACTCTCATCGCTGAAGACGACACGTCTCCATTCATCCCTCCATTCACGCCTGTCGCGACACCACTGGAGGCGGGCTGCACGACGTTGGGGCGTGAGCGGAAGACGGCCTAACGGTGTGCGGGACCGTAGCCCAGCTTCATGGAGACGGTTGCGAATGGTCCTCGCCGATACCCCAGGAGCAACAGTGTCCCTAATTTGCTGGGAAGTGGCAGTGCGGTCCCCTACGGCACTGCGTAGGATCCTACGGTCTTGGCGTGCATCCGTGCGTCGCTGCGGTCCGGTCCCAGGTCGACGGTCACGTGCACCTTCCGCCGACCACTGGCGACAACATCGATGTACTGTGGAGACCTCACGCCCCACGTGTTGAGCAATTCGGCGGTACGTCCACCCGGCCTCCCGCATGCCCACTATACGCCCTCGCTCAAAGTCCGTCAACTGCACATACGGTTCACGTCCACGCTGTCGCGGCATGCTATCAATGTTAAAGACTGCGATGGAGCTCCGTATGCCACGGCAAACTGGCTGACACTGACGGCGGTGGTGCACAAATGCTGCGCAGCTAGCGCCATTCGACGGCCAACACCGCGGTTCCTGGTGTGTCCGCTGTGCCGTGCGTGTGATCATTGCTTGTACAGCCCTCTCGCAGTGTCCGGAGCAAGTATGGTGGGTCTGACACACCGGTGTCAATGTGTTCTTTTTTCCATTTCCAGGAGTGTATATTATACTCAGAAGGAAAAACAAATAAAACTTACTGTGACAAGGAAGGTCAGGGGGACCCGCAGATGAAAACTGAACAAAGATAAGCACACTCAGACAGCAGGGTGAGAACTGCAGTCGTGCTGAGGTTTCCCGCTTGCACAGGACGAGTGGAGGGAGAGGCCCATTGGACGTCACGTCTCTACCTCCACACCGGCTGTTTCCTGTAGAGTATGTCTAGAATTGTCGGGTCTGTTAGACCCATGCGACCACCAGGGGGTTAATCTGCCAGAAAGTTTCAGCGCACACTCCGCTGAAGACAGGAAAATTGATCCTGCAAAAGCGCCCAGCCTGTGGTAAGCAATGTCTCCACAACATCCTTACTTGCAGGAGTGCAAGTCCCGCAAGTCTCACAGGAGAACTTCTGCGAAGTTTGGAAGGTGGGAGGTCCCGTACTGGCGGAAGTAAAGCTGTGAGGACGGATCGTCAGCCGATCTTATCTGCAGTGTAGCAGATAGTGCGCTACGACAACAACGCTCTGGGGCATGAATAACAGACAAATCTGTTAAAAGGCTAATATATTATCTAGGTCCAGTGTCCTCCAATTTTGTTGGTACGCATTCGTTACAGAAATTGCACAAAGTTGCAAATATTGTATTTTGAACAGAATTCGCGGAGCTCAGCAACCGTGACTTCTTGCTCTAGACCCGAAAATAACGATACTGAAGTAAAAGTTACTTGTAAACCAATTTACGTTGCTAAACTGCCACAACTCTTCTACGCTACGCTGCCTGCCACGCAGGACTTCTACCACAACACCAGGACAGTTTAGGGACTGCTGGCGCTACCTAATCCACTATTATCCCGAAACCAATATTATAAAATAATCTCCCTGTCGCAACTAAGTGTTCATCAACAACTTTAAAATCACAACAGTGAGGTAGTAAACACTGGTATGAAATGTTGCAGTGAGTAAGACCATAGTTACCGAAGGAAAATAATACCAGTTAATAGGAGGAAAATGTACAACAGACCCTTCTGAAGGAAGAATCTATTCTAAATCTAATCTAGATACTGATGGTAATTTTGAAATTGGTGGAAATGTAGTGCAATCGCTCACAAACCACACGGGGGAAAAGCGTACCACGTAATATTTAATACAAAAGACACTGATTAGCAAAAAAGGGATAATTGAACCGTCGCCAGCCCACTGGGGCAATGAATATCCAGATCTTAAGGAAGGTAATGGCAACGAAAATGAAGCAAATAATCATTGAGCGGCAACAGAAGGTTGTCACACTTTTTCCGCAACACAACAGTTCACGAAAAAATAAATGACTTACAAAGTACTGAGCTTGCAGTTACTTAATCTGAAATACCAAATTATGGAAGTAACGTGAAATAAAGTTGCTGATTAGATACATGATTGACTGCAACTGAAACTCTGTTTCGTAAAAATGACTTTCAGTAACCTCAGCATATCGTAACGCAAAATTTGGAAAAAGCAAGCAATTTACTTTTAATTATTGAAAGTTTGAACTGTATTTACTTTAAGCAAAAGAGAATCTGATTTACTTTTAACATAACAATAAGGTACCTACCGAGCCAGCAGAAATCACTCGCTAAGCTAAAGACAGAATAAACGAAATTTCACACTCTTAATTTGTGCTACATCTTTAGTAATTAGCTTTGCCAGTGACATTTTACGTTACTTTGAGTGAATTTAATAATCAAAATTGCAAATTAGTCCAGCCTCTGTTATGCAATACCAGAATGAACCGTTACTGAGTTACTAGACTGAAACTGGTCGTTACCAAACAAACAAAACTGGCAGTAAATAGTTACTGAATTTCCATTTTTTCGCTACACTCGATGATTGCATGGAAAGGAAAGGGACTTTGCTTGGTAAAAATATCTGAGGACAATGACAACACAGGAGCCCTACAAGTTTTAACTATTGCAGGTTATTATTCAAGTCAGCCATACTTTGCGAAAGATATGCAGCTGGGTACAGCCTGTACAACACAAGCTGGTACTTTTTGCCGATGAGACAAGTATAGCTATCACACCCGACAGACAAGAATTAACTGGTGAAATTGTAAACGATGTTTTTCAGAAAATCATTAAGTGGTTCTCTGCAAATTTATTTCAGAAAATCATTAAGTGGTTCTCTGCAAATGGGCTGTCATTAAACTTTGACAAAACACAGTATATACAGTTCCACACAGTAAGTGGAATGACCCCATTAATAAATATAGACTTCGATCAGAAATCGCTAGCTAAGGTAGAATATTCAAAATTTCTAGGTGTATGCATTGATGAGGGGTTGAACTGGAAATAACACACTGTGGATCTGCTGAAACGTTTGAGTTCAGCTACTTATGCTATTAGGGTCATTGCAAATTTTGGCGATATACATCTGAGTAAATTAGCTTACCATGCCTATTTTCATTCTCTGCTTCGTATGGCATCATATTCTGGGGTAACTCATCATTGAGTAAAAGAGTGTTCATTGCACAAAAGCGTGTAATCAGAATAATTGCTGGAGCTCATCCAAGATCATCCTGCAGACACATATTTAAAGAACTAGAAATCTTCACTGTAGCCTCACAATATATATATATATATATATATATATATATATATATATATATATATATATATATATATATATATTCACTAATGAAATTTGTTATTAACAATCCGAACGAATTCAAACGTAATAGCAGTGTACATGGCTACAACACTAGGAGAAAGGATGATCTTCAGTACTTTAAGGAACCATTTGCACTCGAGCACAGAGAATATTTAATTTATTTAACTTAGATTATGTGTATCGATTTTTTAAGACAAGAGAATGCAAAATAAAGGAATCAACACCGCTCTCTTGTCGCAGCCAGTAGGCATCTTCACACTCTTATGTCATTCGTTGTCCTAGAAGGACGTAATATTTTGTGTGGCTCCACAGTTAGCCATTTCATACTTATTTGCAGAAAAGAGGCGCAGAATTAATAAGTCGCTCTCATTTGTGAATTTTCTGTCATTATTTATCTAGAATTTTACGTAAGTGTAATTTATATCGTAATGAATATGTTGAAATGAGTATATGTTTATTTAATCGTATGCTTTGCTTTGTTTTAGTAGTTTTAGTCACTCCATTTTCATGATTGATTCTGAGGTCAGATATCAGACTTTGTCTACAAAAAATATATAATGAGCCCTGGCTACGTTCCGTACATCTTCGGACGTGCGAAGCTTGATAAATTCACGGCGTAAATTATAATCTCTCAATTACTTACCAAAACAATAATTACAATTATTATATATTATTATTACATATTATTAGTATAAATTATTATATTATTACTTTATTTTTTATTTGTTAAACTGCCGACTATGTGCCAGGACTCATTATTGTATCTGTACTACAACTAATTGTTCTTTTTCATGTACATCCTGACTGGCAACAACCTATGTGACGAGAATATTGAAGAAATCGAATAAAATCTGGAGACAATTTGGACTGGAAATGCAATCTTCGCATCAAGACGATATGTACGGTAAGACGCAGCACTCGCGCATCCACAATTGATTCCAAGCACATTTTTCATTCAAAATTATTTTTCTCAGAATTAAATTCAATATTCAGTTTCCATTCAGTAATTTTTTCCAAATTCCGCTCTCATTATTCAGAAGATTACATTCCGATCCAACAATACGCAAGTTACATTGCACAATATGGCCGACATTGTGCAAGATTCTAGCAACATGGCTAGGCACCATTAACACGTATGCTACTTTCGATCTTTAAAGTCATCTCTCAATCAGTCATTTAAACCAACACATAGGCAGTGCGTTTTCACACTACGCGTTTAAACAATTTTTCTTTTGCACACAATTTATTTACGATATGGTAAAAACTCGACACCAGTACACAATGGAACAACAATCAAGTAATGCACACATGGATACACAGACACATTCAGACACAGAAATTAATACAGTCACGCAAACACATCAAAATAACCCGCTACACACACACACAAACGCCGAAAGGAGCAATTCAGAACCAAACCTGAGAGACCACGTCACGTCTAATGACGCGGCGGGGGCAAGCTCATTTTGCAATCAAAATTTTGCCGCTATACATAATTCAATTTTGGAAAGCATATTCAATATTAAGCAAGATAATGACGAAAAATTCACACAATTAATGACAGGCAATGCAGCTTTCAGAAATGAGATAAAATCAGACTTCGCCACACTGACTCAAAAGGTAGATGACATTAATACACGTCTTTCCAAACAGGTCGACGATCTTACGGAAAAATTCGAAAATTTAGAGTTCCGACAAAGCGACAATACCCGTCACATCCATGAATTGACAAAAACCTGTGACACTATTAATTGCAAATTAGAAACAAACACGCACGCATGTGAAGAAATTAATTTAAAGGTGAATACAATAGAAACAAACGTAGCTGCCATTCACAAACAGATTCACACAACAATACAGAGAGAGGCTGAACCCCATTTCTCTCGCATTAATTCACAATTTAATGAATGGACAGCACACAGAGACCAAATTTTTGAAGAATGTATACAAAACAAATTGCCGCATATTGTGCACGATTCTGTAGTGGAATACATGAACAACAGGCAAGTAATCGATGACGATATGCAAACAAAGACAACTCAATGTCAAGCACAACAGAATAGTACACCCACTACACATTTTATCACACACAGAAAAAAATCTCGATTCGGAAATGAACACATGTACACACACCAATTTCAACACTCAGACACACAATACACTGACACGCTTAGCAACAGATACCCATCACCTGAAATACAGTACAATTATCATTTTGATGAAGAACCATGTACACACAGGGAAGAATTCAATGATTACACGGAAAGAAACAGACGAACACGTAACAAAGAAGAAGAAAGTATATTCAAGCACAGTAAATTCCAACCTTTTATACCAGGCAAAAACACTGTACACCCTGTCATCTTCTTAAAAGCTTTTATGAACGCATTCCCACGTTCGTGGAGCGACCACAAACGCATTGCACACGTTGTGGATTACATTGAAGGGGACGCTGCTGTCTGGGCTTACCATGAAAGCGACAGATGTGTAACATACGAGCAGTTTGAACGCGCCTTCTTGAATAAGTTTTGGTCACCCACTGTGCAGGAACGTATCCGCAAACAAGTCACTGAACCCGAACACTTCAATCCTAAAAACGGCAATCTGCGCCGATATTTCGAGAAGTACCTAAACATGATACACTTCCTTAATGAACCAGTGAAACCAAAAGATGTGATCCGATCACTAAAAGCAAGACTTCCTTTTAATATTAAAGAGAAATTACTGTACTTACCGGACGACGATCCTGAATATTTTTTGGAAAAGTTAGATGCTGTTGATTTACTGTATGAAGAACAAGAACCAACACACAACTCACGCAGTAGGAATCAACATGTCTACATTGCCACATTACCAAACACGCAGCAAAATTCACAACAACACACAGTAAACATGCAAAACAATCACCAAAACTCACAGCTGCACACAAACAACAACTGTAACTATGCACAGGGAGATAACCCGTACAAAAAACGAAGACACGACAATTTTAATTCAAGAAGGAATAACGGAAACAACAACGGACACAAAGCCAAACAGAAACACTGGCAAAGAAACAACAACACAGATTACACAAGAAATGGAACACCTGCACCGCACTTTAACCAGAACAACAACCAGTATTATGTGAGACAGTGGCAAACACAGCAACCGCCACCACAAAATCATATTCAGATGCCACAAGAGAATTTTGCACAAACAAGCAACACAAACCAACAAGTGACTTCAGCCAACCGAAAACAGACAGGCGATTGGAAAAGACAGTATCCTAATGTAAATATTATTGAGGTAGCTAATGAAACTACAATTACACTTGCCAATGACCAGAAAAATCAGGTAAACTAGAATCAGTCATTACTGAGCCCCAGGTTGTGACTGAGGAACATTTGGGGGGCAACTTCAATTTAGAAACTATGTTTGAATACACACTTGCTAGTGAAACTGCGAAACAAGAAAAATTAACATTTACGCAACAAGAGTTGCCTACACTATTCTTAAGATATAATGAAAGTGGAAACTTAGCTGATGATCTGATAAACGACAACACACAATGTCACAATATAAAGAAAAGATTTGTACTGTCTTGCACCTCAGGCATTGTAGGGGGTATACCTACTAACATAATTATTGATACAGGAGCTGCTGTCAGTGTGATTTCTCACAATTTTTATACTATGATGAAGAAAACTTCTAAGATAACAGAGTTCCTAGTTCAAAACTGTTTAATATTAACTGAATTAGGTAATAAGTCAAGTAGAGTTAATAAGCAGGTATTTGTGACTGTTAATATGGGAAATGGAATCGTACAATGGCCTTTCCTAGTTGTCCAAAACCTTGCTGCCAATTGTATATTGGGCATTGATTTTCTTTGCGAGAAGGACTGCACTATAGACTTCTCCAAAGGCATTTGTTATTTTAAGTATGAAGGCGGAGACATAGTTTTGAACTTGGACAGTCGACTAGTAGACCATAACAGGCACTGTTCTGGCTACAGGATACAGATTATACGTGAGACTGACGTAGATTCCACACAACAACCTGTATCACACAGTGAGGTAGTGAATGATGTACTTACACAAGTTAATTCTAAGTTATCAGAATGTGATGCTATTAATGAAGAGGAGAGATCCCAGCTTAAACATATTTTACTTAAGAATAAGGATGTTTTCACTAGTAAGCCAGGTAGGATCAACACTTAAATGTATACGGTTGAAGTCAAGCCTCACCAAATCTATTACCACAAGTCATACAATGTACCTCTAGGTCTGCGACCTGCGGTTTGGGAAGAACTAAAGAAAATGATTACATGGAATATTATAGAACCATCAACATCTCCATATTGTAGCCCTTTGCATGTAGTGAAAAGACACAATGGAAGTATCAGGTTAGCATTAGATGCAAGAGCTATCAATCAAATTATCTTACCTGTGAGGACACAACCAGAAAATCTTGACGAACAACTTCAGAAATTCTTGGATGCAAAATATTTCTCTACAATAGACCTTAAAAATTCGTTTTGGCAGATGCCAATAAGCAAAGAATCCAGAAAATATACAGCCTTTACGTTTGGTGGCAGAACTTATCAATTTTATGTATTACCATTTGACCTAAATATAAGCTCAGGAGTATTCATTACTGCACTAAACTCTGTACTCAGTGATGATTTACTAGAAACTGTTACACACTATGTAGATGACATACTGATTGCCTCAAAAACATGGAAGGAACACACTGATTCCCTGAACATTTTACTATGCAGATTCACACAAGCTGGAATCACTGCCAATCTTCGTAAATCTAGATTTGCTTGCTCTGAGATCAAATGCCTAGGACACACCATCAACACACAAGACGTTAAACCTGACCCTTCAAAATTAGATGCTATCAGACATTTTCCAAGTCCCACTACAAAGAAACAGTTAAAACCATTTCTCGGTCTATGCTCATTTTTCAGACGATTCATACCTAAACAGTTACTCAATAGCAGATACTTATTAAAATTATTAAAGAAGAACCAGATATGGATTTGGAACCAAGATTGTGAAAATGACTTTACAAAAACAAAGAAGAACTTAGTAAATTCTAACATGCTGGAACATCCAGACTTCAATTTGAACTTTTGTATTGCTTGTGATGCATCAAACATTGGTTTGGGAACTTGTTTATTTCAACTTGTTAAAACAGAAACTTCAGAACATATTAAGATCATTGGTTTTGCCAGTCGGACTTTAACAGAATGTGAAAGATCTTACTCCACCACAGAATTGGAAACATTATCTACTATATGGGCATTTAAAAAGTTTAATTATTATCTCCATGGAAGACACACCATTATATACACTGACCATCAAGCACTTACCTTCCTTTTCCCATGTAAACTCATTCATCCTAGACTTACACGATGGGCACTTGCATTACAGAATTACTCTTTCGAAATCAAGCACATCAAGGGAAAAGACAACATAATAGCTGACACACTTGCAAGACTACTGCAAGGATTACACCATAACAGTACAGGCTTTGAGAACATACACGATTACAGAATACTACTCATGCAAGACAAACAGTTTACGCAATACTACAAAGACGTATGGAAGAACATGGCAACACAACAAGTTTCAGATCCACACTGGTATAAAATAAAAGAGATCATAGTACCACAACACAACAACACTTTACAAGACAGATACATGTTACACAACAACATACTTTTCTACAAAAGAGACACAAATGGTACTAACTGGTGCGTTTGCATACCACAAGATTCTGTACACAATCTCACTGCACACACTCACGCAGTTTGGGGACACTACGGAACAAAGAAATGTCTAAACAAGTTACATACATATTGCTATTTTCCAAACATGAGAAGAAAAATACATGATGTTATCAGCAAATGTCTCATATGTCAAAAATCCAAGCCACAAAATCAATCCACCAAAACAGATTTGCACTCTATCTTGCCCACTGGACCTAGAGAGATACTTTGTACAGATGTTAGCGGACCTCATCCAACTAGCATCGGTGGTTGTAAATACATTCTAGCATTTTATGACATATTTTCTAAGCACATCAAACTATTTGCCATTAAGTCACCCACAGCAAACACCATCATCAGAAGATTCACAAATGATTACATGCCATACTGTGGAAAACCTAAAGCCATTCTATCAGATAACGCCACGTATTATGCAGGATTCACCTGGAGAAAATTTCAAAAGGACAATAACATTATGAGTAACTTTATTTCAAAGTTTCATGCATCAGCCAACCCTTGTGAGAGAATTTTTAGAGAATTAAACAGATTCATGAGAACTTACACCTCAACACAGCACACAAACTGGATACATTACCTAGCACTTTTTGAGGAAATACACAACAATTTAAATATATACAACACACCCTATACTCCCAGAGAAATCATGTTTGACACAAAGGAAACTAATGAATGGAGCAACCCACTACCAAAATTTTCTGACACCAAACCTTCACACGAGGAAAAGGTAAGGGAAGTACTCATTGCAATTACTGAACAAGCTGACATTAGAAATAAGAACTGTGGTGCTAATCTTAAAAGAAGGCAAAACTTTACAATAGGCATCAAGTTTTACTTAAGACCCATTACAAATCGTCATCACCTCTAAAACGTAATGTTAAGTGGCGTCCATTATATGAAGGTCCTTACACAATCATTGATATACCACACCCTGGAGCATATCTTCTACAAAACCCCAAGAATAAGAGAATTTTAGGTTTGTACCCTCACAAAGATTTGAAAACTTTTAGCCCTTAGCAGAGTATGCTGATATAACAAGGTAAGTCACATCTTGTTCTTCAAGCTGGAGGAAGAAGAAGATACAAGCTATAATCTTAAGTATCTACATTTTACAGCACCAGCAGTAACAGCAGCAGAAGCAGCAAGAAGATAAGACACAGGAAGAACTAACGATTTTCATGCAAAGCACAGCTACTGATTATATTTATTAATACCCTGCAGACAAGCTGACAGACTAAATGACCGGAGACAATTTCTGCCCTGAACCAGACATATTAATTGGCATGATAGACACTTGATTTGCTATTCACACTCACACCACAATCCACACGAACACAACATGCACAAAAACACTCTACAGGAAATGACAAATGAGATTAATTGAGCAAGGCTATATACTTTATTTTATTTGTCAATGATACTTCGTGCATGTGCTAATTTGGAATTGATTGTGGATGTCACGTGTCGTGTCTTATTGTAATCACGACTTTTCAGGACAGATCATCTCCATGATAGTTTATGTTGCAGGGAACATTTAATGAGGAAGGACACTTATTGTGTAGTACTGATGTAAAGGAAGATATACTTAAAAGGAAAACTTTATTAAAAACCACTGAACCTATAAGATAATTTTTTCTATGTCTGACCCATTGGTATTTGTAAATATCTAGTTTAATTCAATTGAAAATGTAAAACATGTACATGTATTACCAAACAATGTAATATAAATGTATAGGTACATGTTTCACAGAAATTTTTTATATCTATGTAAACATGTAACAGAAAACTGTACTCAAAGTGAAGTGGTATTTGTTATGTTTTGTGCTCTCTGTTGTGAACGAACATTTTGTTTTGCAACGAACAATGTATGAAAAAGTTGTGTGCAAATTTTTTAAAAAACCGTTCACTACGCTCATGATGGGACACTATAGGTGACGTGAGTCGCAAAAGCACGGCACACTTTTCGACGAAACGATGACACAATATCCAAGAGACAACATACGCCTTTCGGAAGACGAAATTGGAGGTTATTGAGTAGATGTAACACGGACTGGTCAGTATGGAACCACTGACACCATGTATTCCCACAAAGACGAAACCGCATTTTAACTACGTCTTCCAAAGCACGCTTCGTTGCGGGATTGTTGATCCCCAACTTGTTTCTTCAAGAAGTTTTATATCAACGTAAACTAAACGTGTGACACGTGATGTTTGTTTTAAAGTGCAAAGACTTTATAGCACAGTATAAACCATTTCTAACAAGTGACTTTCTACAGAGAATACGTTCACATGTCTCTGAATATTCACAAAAACATTAATTAATTTTACTTATTGAATGAACATGTGTAATAATATTTTGAAGCGAAAGAGAACAATGGACTATATACCCAACAATTTTTTACAAAGTGACTTAGCACAAGTGAATACGAACTGTGAAATGAATGGTACACTATATCTACCTATACATGTTATTAAAACGTTCACAAATGCTATCATCAATAGCTGCGTGGTAGAGCACTGGATTGTTGACCTGCGTAAATTTAACACCACAACCTACCCGAAGAGTAAGAAGCCAGTGGAATCTAAATATATCGTTATTATCAGAAGAAGACTTAGAAGATGCCCTAACCAGAGTTTGGGAAATGTGTCTTCGTTCACTGAACAACTTTCCAAGTGTGATAGAATGGTGGACCCAACGAGCGAAAGCGAAGCTAAGGAAAGTTTTAATATCTTTTAGTACAGATATGGCCAGAGAAAGGAAACAGACTGTAGAATTCTATTACAGCGTGCTCAGGGACCTCTACGGTCAGACAGCTGCAATTCCTACAAGATTAAAAGACATCAAGAAAATAAAAGCAAAGTTAATAAGTCTGAAACGTAAGGAACTGGAGGGACTTAAAATAAAATCCAAAGCAAAGTCAGTCACTGAAGATGAGACTGCTGCATTGTACCACCTTATCAGACACGCCAAGAATAGAAGAAGAAGTTTCATAGATGAACTTCAAATAGATGATGGTACTATAATCACCACCCAGAAGGAAATAATTAAAGAGATCTCAGCGTACTATGAACGTATGTATGCGTCAGGGGAAACAAACGAAGAAGAATACGATGAGCTCTTTGGTACATATCTTCCACGAATATCGCGAGATGATGATGAGAACATTTCTTCGGACATTACCAAGGAAGATGTATTAGAAATCGTGCGCAGCTCCCCTGCTAGAAAATCTCCAGGACCTGACGGACTGCCCATTGAATTCTATAAACGATTTTGGACCCTAATATGAGAAAAGTTCACCGAAATTGTCAATGAAGTCTTACAAGGAAAGCCAGTGCCTGCAGAGTTCAAACAATGCAAAATCGTGTTGATCCCGAAGAACAGAGGCCACAAAAAAATAAACAACCTACCGCCGATTTCGCTTTTAAATTCAGATTATAAAATTATAGCTCGAGTAATTAACAAGCGCTTTACGTCATTCACTGCTGACATCATAGGCCAACAGCAGACGTGTGCTTTTAGAAGGACGATTTTACAAACTGCGGCTTTGTATCGCGATGTCATTGCGCTAGAGCAGGAAAGTAACATAAAATGTGGACTGCTTTTCATGGACTTCCATAAGGCATTTGATCAAATTAATCACAAATACCTGATAGAGACAATTCGCCGAATGGACTTCCTGCCAAAAACCATCGACATCATCAAGAACATGGCAATGGGTGTTACCGCACAAATCTCCGTTAACTGTCAGCTGACAAAAAAAATTGAAATAAAAAGGGGTGTTACCCAAGGAAGCCCCTTATCCATGCTCCTGTTCGTTATATCGCTGGAACCTTTCTGGAGACAGCTACAGCACAGGCTGACAGGCATTACCATTCAAGGAACAAAGAATGGTAGGTGCTTACGCGGACGATGTGGGCGTAATCATCAGAGACCGAACAGATGTGACACAACTAGAGATGATACTTGCAAAATACTGTTCCGCATCAGATGCGAGGGTAAATGAAAATAAAAGTAAATTCCTAAATATAAAGCGGCTTGCTAACTTGCGCATTGAGTGGGCGAACCATGTTAATGAACACAAAGCTCTTGGAATGGCATTGACAACATCCCTTTTAAAAATGATTGCAATAAATTGGCGGGAGGTGGCAAGGAAAATCAAGGAAGCTTTGAATGAAAACTGTCAACGTAGCATAGACCAGTTCCAGAGAATACTGTTTATCAACACGTATATTTTATCCAAGATCTACTACATAACACAGGTTCTCCCCATTCCATCAATGGTGGCAAAGACGATCATGTCCACCTTAGCAAAGTTCTCGTGGAAAGGGGAATTGTTTCGAGTGCCGGTGAAGACAGCAGTTTTGGATCCAAGCAATGGAGGAATGGGTCTAGCCGACATCAAGTCTAAAGCGATGGCATTGTATGTCAAACGAACATGAAGCATAATGTGTAATGATCCAGGGTGCATTACAGCAAAACTATACGATATTGTCAGGCCAGAAAGTGTAGAGCCGCCGATAAATATACAAAAAATAAGTTTTAAGCTGAAACACATTAGGGAGTATTATCTTGAACTAAGTTATCTCAGCAAAAAGCTTTTAAAATCCAAAAACGTTACAGCAAAGGCGATTTTAGCTGAAAGACGGAAACATGAAATGAAAAATAACATAGAAACCTATTATGCTGGAATAGCATGGAATGTGGTCTGGAAAAACATCAGTAGTGATGTTCTTTCGTCTGACGTGAGAACACCGTGGTACAAGGTAGTCAATAACATCATCAGCACTAATGAGCGTCTCTTTGCCATCGGTTTAAGTGCAAATGCAACCTCGTTGATAGTGTGCCTCATCGTTACACTTGTGGAGATCGGATTATCAACTGGAGGTGGACCAGGGAGAAAATTGCTCAAATAACAAGAACTTCAGCAAACAATGTACCGACTAACATTTTCTTCAGGCCAGAGGAAAGTTACTACCCTAAGGCAAAAAATAACGCAGTAATCTGGCTAATGGGCAAATATACAAGTTATGTTTTTAACAATATTGGGAGCGATGAACATAGTGAATACAAGATGTATATGGGAAATGAATTCGAGAAAATACTTAAATATCAGAATCACAATAAGAAATATGGTAACATGCTGCGAATTGTCTTCAACCGAATGGATATAGGTTAGGAACTGAATTTCTAGTAGAGAGGGAATGGGTTGGGTCACGTTCCCGACCCTAACCTCACCTGCAAGTCACACACGAAAAATAAATCAGTAGTACAGGAGATACAAGAATATGGCGAGAAACATCTGGTGTCTGATATAAAGGAAGATCTTGAACTCCCTATAGATGCGTTTAGAAGGCTGGAACTGACAAAAATAGCAAGGCAGTGAAGTACACTCCTGGAAATGGAAAAAAAAACACAATGACTCCGGTGTGTCAGACCCACCATACTTGCTCCGGACACTGCGAGAGGGCTGTACAAGCAATGATCACACGCACGGCACAGCGGACACACCAGGAACCGCGGTGTTGGCCGTCGAATGGCGCTAGCTGCGCAGCATTTGTGCACCGCCGCCGTCAGTGTCAGCCAGTTTGCCGTGGCATACGGAGCTCCATCGCAGTCTTTAACACTGGTAGCATGCCGCGACAGCGTGGACGTGAACCGTATGTGCAGTTGACGGACTTTGAGCGAGGGCGTATAGTGGGCATGCGGGAGGCCGGGTGGACGTACCGCCGAATTGCTCAACACGTGGGGCGTGAGGTCTCCACAGTACATCGATGTTGTCGCCTGTGGTCGGCGGAAGGTGCACGTGCCCGTCGACCTGGGACCGGACCGCAGCGACGCACGGATGCACGCCAAGACCGTAGGATCCTACGCAGTGCCGTAGGGGACCGCACCGCCACTTCCCAGCAAATTAGGGACACTGTTGCTCCTGGGGTATCGGCGAGGACCATTCGCAACCGTCTCCATGAAGCTGGGCTACGGTCCCGCACACCGTTAGGCCGTCTTCCGCTCACGCCCCAACATCGTGCAGCCCGCCTCCAGTGGTGTCGCGACAGGCGTGAATGGAGGGACGAATGGAGACGTGTCGTCTTCAGCGATGAGAGTCGCTTCTGCCTTGGTGCCAATGATGGTCGTATGCGTGTTTGGCGCCGTGCAGGTGAGCGCCACAATCAGGACTGCATACGACCGAGGCACACAGGGCCAACACCCGGCATCATGGTGTGGGGAGCGATCTCCTAAACTGGCCGTACACCACTGGTGATCGTCGAGGGGACACTGAATAGTGCACGGTACATCCAAACCGTCATCGAACCCATCGTTCTACCATTCCTAGACCGGCAAGGGAACTTGCTGTTCCAACAGGACAATGCACGTCCGCATGTATCCCGTGCCACCCAACGTGCTCTAGAAGGTGTAAGTCAACTACCCTGGGCAGCAAGATCTCCGGATCTGTCCCCCATTGAGCATGTTTGGGACTGGATGAAGCGTCGTCTCACGCGGTCTGCAAGTCCAGCACGAACGCTGGTCCAACTGAGGCGCCAGGTGGAAATGGCATGGCAAGCCGTTCCACAGGACTACATCCAGCATCTCTACGATCGTCTCCATGGGAGAATAGCAGCCTGCATTGCTGCGAAAGGTGGATATACACTGTACTAGTGCCGACATTGTGCATGCTCTGTTGCCTGTGTCTATGTGCCTGTGGTTCTGTCAGTGTGATCATGTGATGTATCTGACCGCAGGAATGTGTCAATAAAGTTTCCCCTTCCTGGGACAATGAATTCACGGTGTTCTTATTTCAATTTCCAGGAGTGTATTTTGCGATGTCGCTGTTCGGGACTTCTCCTGTCCACGTAATTTACCCTGGAAGGAACACACTTCAAGGATTTACTGGATGATTAATTTCGGTCTGGGAAATGATGATAGGAACGTCAGGCTGCAGAAGAAGAAAATGTGCATGCTGGACTGCCACCAGTTTAAGGTGACAGTGAAGGTGCTTAATTGTGCCACTGCTAAAGACTCATTCTTTGAATGCTGTAATTCATGACTGCAATTATCTGTGGCCTTATTTATGTCATTTCATTGTAGCCATTTTTGTTACTGTACTTGGTAAATTAAAAAGATGACGTGAAAAAAAAAAGATTCTGACACCGCAGTTGGCGGGTTCGATTCTACATGATCTCAAATATTTTTATTTTTTCTTTTCACTTTCATTTAACTTGTATGTAAATATTATTATGTATTTGTATAGATTTATGACATTTTATGATATTTTATGTATGTTGTATCTGTGAAACATGATACGTAATAACTTATGATTCATGACATGACAAATAAAGAATATACGGCAACAAATTGCTCAGCTGCAGGTTGCCTTCGCAATTTGGGGGGCAGTTTAAGGAACCATTTGCACTCGAGCACAGACAATATTTAATTTATTTAACTTAGATTATATGTATCGATTTTTTAAGACAAGAGAATGCAAAATAAAGGAATTAACACCGCTCTCTTGTCGCAGCCAGTAGGCATCTTCACACTCTTATGTCATTCGTTGTCCTAGAAGGACGTAATATTTTGTGTGGCTCCACAGTTAGCCATTTCATACTTATTTGCAGAAAAGAGGCGCAGAATTAATAAGTCGCTCTCAGTTGTGAATTATCTGTCATTGTTTATCTAGAATTTTACGTAAGTGTGATTTATATCGTAATGTATATGTTGAAATGAATATATGTTTATTTAATCGTATGCTTTGCTTTGTTTTAGTAGTTTTAGTCACTCCATTTTCATGATTGATGCTGAGGTCAGATATCAGACTTTGTCTACAAAAAATATATAATGAGCCCTGGCTACGTTCCGTACATCTTCGGACGTGCGAAGCTCGATAAATTCACGGCGTAAATTATAATCTCTCAATTACTCATCCAACCAAACAAAACAAACAAATTATTATTATTATTATTACAATTTATTATTATATGTTATTATTATTTTTTATTTTTATTTGTTAAAGTACTCAAGGTTAAATCTAAGTTTGGCTCAGAAGGGGGTAAATTATACTGCCACAAAAGTCTTTGGTCACTTATCTGATAGCATCAAAAGTCTGACAGATACCCATATAGCATTTAAAAGGAAATTAAAAGAATTTCTTAATGGCAACTCCTTCTACTCATTAGATCAATTTTTGGATATAGTAAGTGGGTAATTTCCCAACCTCCACAAAAAAAAAAAAAAAATATTTTGTGTCATGTAATATTTTGTCTAATGTAATACCTTTTATTAACCTGACACGTTCCACATCATTACGAAGTGTCGTATTCATGATCTATGGAACAAGTACTAATCTAATCTAATCTGTCAGTTAACAGTCTTACGATGTCGTAGCTGTGAAGACGACCAAGAATGTAGTCGACGACAGTGCTGAGCTGCCGCTGTTGCTGCTGCTGGTGGCTGAAAACCACGAGCCGCCTCCGGAGCCACGGGACAGGCAATATTTAGAATTTCTGCTTCCTCCGCCTGTTCACTCCGACCGTGGTTTCAATACTCGCGGTTTAACGAATTAGGTGAGCTTGCACTGGCGCGATCATAGCTGCACACTGCGACTATGGGAGCGCACAACAAACACTTCTGATCTTTTTCGTGATTCAAGATACGGTGTTTCCTCTCTCCATACGCAAAGATAAACAACAGCGCAGCTGCTGCCATTTCGTCGTTGCTAACGATACATTTAAATAAAGTTCCCTTGGCTATTACCCAGCAAATTATAATATTTACATTATAATTACAATCAATTATATAAATTCACAAATAAATACACTATTACTTCCTTTACATATTAAATATAGTTTCCGTAATAAAGCTTACAGATTGAGAATTAGAACAACAGTACAAGTTATCAACAGATATTAAAGGGCGAAAAATTTCGGATGGTGCAGAAGGTATGTTACCTGCATTTTTGATGTTACAATCTTACAGAAAAATGAGCACTAGCCACTATGCTTACTGCATACATATTCCTACTCCCTGCTTCTAACCTAAGACGTCATGAGAGTGGAACTTCTAATCTGCCTCATACAGAGAAATTACGTGCAAAAGAGTAAGGAAACTTAAACAGTACACAAGTGTTTAATGAGTACTATGAAAATAATATCGTGAGAAATAATAATAAGATCGTAGATTGCCTGCGTAGTAGAAAGTACTTCTCGAATTATTACAATAACTGTGTTACTTGTGAATATGAACGACTATGATATTCATGCAAGAATACACGAAAACAACACTGAGGTGATAAAAGTCGTGGGCTACCGATATGCACATGTACAAATGGCTTTAGTAGCGCGTACACAAGGTATAAAAAGGCAGTGCATTGGTGGAGCTATCATCTGTAGTTAGGTAATTCACTTGAAAATGTTACCGACCTGATTCTGGCCGCACAGCGGGAATTAACATACATTCAATACGGGATGGTAGTTGGAGGTAGACACTTCGGACATTCCATTTCGGAAATCTTTAGGGAATTCAGTTTTCCGAGATCCACCGTGTCAGGTGTGCGCCGAGTATACCAGATTTCAGGCATTACCTCTCACCACGGAGAACGCAGTGGCCGATGCCATTCACTTAACGATCGAGAGCAGTGGCGTTTGTGTAGAGCTGTCAATGCTAATAGACAACAGGCAGGCATTTGCGTAGAGTTGACTCCATGAAATAACCGCAGAAATCAATGTGAGACGTACGACGAACGTATGCGTTAGGGCAGTGCAGCGAAATTTGGCGTTAATGGGCTATGGCAGCAGACGGCCGAAGCGAGTGCCTTTGCTAACAGCACATCGCCTGCAGCGCCTCTTCTGGGCTCGTGACCGTATCCGTTGCACCCTAGACGACAGGGAAACCGTGACCTGAACAGATGAGTCACGATTTCAGTTGGTGGGAGCTGATGGTAGCGTTCGAGTGTGTGCGGAGAAATGTGTATGTTCGGCTACTAGCAGACGATTTGCAGCCACTCATTGACTTCATGTTCGCAAACAACATTCTGGACAATTCGAGCGACAGATCGCCCGACATGAGTCCCATAGAACACGTATACGACATAATGCAGAGGTCAGTTTGTGCATAAAATCTGGCACTGTGAAGACTTTCACAATTATGGACGGCTGTAGAAGACAGCATGACTCAATATTACTGCAGGGAATTGCCAACTACTTGTTGATTCCATTTCACGTCGAGTTGTTGCACTACGCCGGGCAAAAGGAGGTCCGATATGATATTAGGAGGTGTTTCACGACTTTTTTCAGTGTGTAAGGCGATACAAACACAGCAAAGCGAATTTACAGTGATGTGTGTAAAATTCAACCATAATCATCACATCACCCCACACATCATCCCGGCTCTTATATGTTATGATGAAACCCATAAGCAGACAGAAATAAAATCATAAGAGGCGTAAACGTCAAAATCTCAGACGTAAGTGTAAAATAACGACATAGTTATTAAAGTCGTTCTAAACAACAAGGCCAGAACGATGGAAGGTATACATTTTATTTTGCGTGTAATCTCGCTTGGATGTTGTACTCGTAGTAGCCTTTCTTTCGTACTCACCAGCAACACAGTATTATAATACTTTTATAATGTTTCTAATTATATTCAGAGAAATAATTTGTTCAGTGTGAAGAGTTAAATCTTTTAATCCAAGCAAACTGTAGAGTGAGGCTACCCTCTTTGCTGACGTGGAAGCACATACTGCTGAGCTACATGATTTGCTTATTTAAGTTGTGTTATACTGAACTGAGGGATTCTGAGCAACACAGTTATTATCCTCCCGATCATTGTATAATTAAAAAATCGGTTCCAGTAATCAACTGATTTATTAATATCTTTGGCCTATGTGACTGACACCTGTATTATTTACAGTTATTTGGCTTTTATTTACTTAGCTAAAATAGCTTTTTTCGTTTCAGCTGTAGATGATTGCACTGCTTAAATTTTATCTTCATTTTGGTGTCAGCGTACCAAAATTATTATATAAAGTTTTACATTCCCACTCTGATAAGATTTCATATCTAAAAAATAATTCCCATAATTTTTGAACTGTTAGGCATTTACATTCACAGTCAGTAGCGTAGCTGACTGCAGTAGGAGTGTTACAGGTGATTGCTTTGGGACGTCCTTCATGTGGGTCATCTACAAGGCGAGAACGACCACATTTTAACTCATCTGACCATTTATGATTTGTAGAAAATGAAAGAGTAAATCTTCACCCTGTTTTTGTGAATATCCTTTGGCGATATCCCGCTAAGGGAAACAATTTTATGATTCGACGTTATTCCAATTTATACAAGACAAAACTCCTCCACACATGAAGTCCACAGTTAACTTGCATAATTAGGGCACAAAATGTAGCAATGTAATAATAAATATGTCTTTTATATCACCACTATCTCTGTCGCAGTACGATAGCTTTTCCCGTTTCTTCCATAGGATACAAACAAGAGTGGTTCCGCTACTGAATCTTGTAGGGCTATATTCTTTTATGTTCCCTCATTTTCTATTTTTTTTATTGTTTTGGTTTAGTGCATCATTATTGCCTTCTGATTTAATACTTAGGTAAGACTCTATCCATAAAAGTAATATTAATGCCTTAATATATCAATAACTGAGTTCGAATGTAAGGCTATATTGTTTACAGCTAAACAATATTGAAACTGATCTCTAGCTTCTCCCCAGAACCTGTAATCAGGTATGTCTCAGTAACAACTGGGGAAGTATTCTGACTCTGACTATAAAATGCAGTTATAAAAGCTTTGATCATTAGACTTTGAAATGAATATATAGACCAAGTTCCTTGCGGAAGCCATGCGGGAGGCGGTACTCGAGTAAGCTGTCAGGAGTAGTGTGTGTCTGCCCACTGTCAGTTGCCGTCGCTATAAAGAAACGACGGCAGCGCCTGTCGGTGAGTTCACGTCCTTGCGCGGCTGGGAGGGTCACGCAGGTGCTCGATGACGTCAGCACGGCTGCGTGTCCCTTCTCTGCGGCTGGGGTTACGTATTCGCTGCGCGATGGTCCCGCTTTGTTCCTTTGCTCGTTGAGGAACTGTCTATGTACTCTGGGGCAAAAGTTCCAGACTTACTCAGTTGTGAATTTTTACTATAATGTCATATATTTTGTTCCGTCTGATAATACGAAGCCAAGATTGCGCGTCTCTCATATACCATCCTGAAAGCCATGGACTAAGGCAGTAAGAAAGATGCAGTGTTTCTTGTCCTCACTCAACGATACCTACGCTTATTATCGAAAGTACGACGGATGGGCTATCAAGCTAAATGTGTAAATGGACTGGGATTCTCAGTAGGAAAGATGCGGCATATTAACTTAGATGGAGAGTCGTTGAAGTAAATTCAAGTGTGCCCCAGGCGTTGCATAATAGTAATATGTAGATACGATACAAGTGAACTACACAGTCTACAAAGGAGATTGCTTACCAGAATATTGGTCTTATCTGTGGAAACCATAATAAATAGGACTAATGAGGTATTTTGAACGTTTACATACTAGAACAGCGCGAATGGTCTCAGATTTCTTTGACTCATGGGAGAGTGGTACGAAGATGGTGAAGGGAGTTGAGAGGGGGGGGGGGGGGGGAGAGAGAACTAAACTGGGAGGTGCTTGCAGATAGACGCAAACTATCCCTGAAAGCATACTTACAAAGCTTCAAGGACGAACTTTACGTGAGGAATCTAGGAATACACCACAACGCACTACGTACTGTTCTCGTAGGAACCGTTAAGACGGGATTAAACTAATTACACCACGCGTTCGATAAGTGAATCTAACGAGAAAAAACCGTAATAACTGGTACAGTGGGAAGTACTCTCCGCCAATTACTTCAGTGGTTTTCAGTCTAAGGATGTAGATGTAGATTGTGTAGTTCATTTTGGCTCTTAGTAACTTTACAGGATTTCGGCACACTGGACCTTGCGACTGATTATGTAACCTGTTACTTCCCAGAGAATTCATAACGAAGTGACGTAGCAGACATCAACGCACGTGTTCTCCTCAAAAAGCTGTGACCCATAAAAGGTGAATCGATATCTTTCTTTCATACGCCACTCATTGTTAAGCAAAGATCGAGCAATACTGCTGACTACTGAATTAAATCCATTCCTATTTTAAAAATTGATGCACATATGTATGTATGGGTGGATATACACTCCTGGAAATTGAAATAAGAACACCGTGAATTCATTGTCCCAGGAAGGGGAAACTTTATTGACACATTCCTGGGGTCAGATACATCACATGATCACACTGACAGAACCACAGGCGCATAGACACAGGCAACAGAGCATGCACAATGTCGGCACTAGTACAGTGTATATCCACCTTTCGCAGCAATGCAGGCTGCTATTCTCCCATGGAGACGATCGTAGAGATGCTGGATGTAGTCCTGTGGAACGGCTTGACATGCCATTTCCACCTGGCGCCTCAGTTGGACCAGCGTTCGTGCTGGACGTGCAGACCGCGTGAGACGACGCTTCATCCAGTCCCAAACATGCTCAATGGGGGACAGATCCGGAGATCTTGCTGGCCAGGGTAGTTGACTTACACCTTCTAGAGCACGTTGGGTGGCACGGGATACATGCGGACGTGCATTGTCCTGTTGGAACAGCAAGTTCCCTTGCCGGTCTAGGAATGGTAGAACGATGGGTTCGATGACGGTTTGGATGTACCGTGCACTATTCAGTGTCCCCTCGGCGATCACCAGTGGTCTACGGCCAGTGTAGGAGATCGCTCCCCACACCATGATGCCGGGTGTTGGCCCTGTGTGCCTCGGTCGTATGCAGTCCTGATTGTGGCGCTCACCTGTACGGCGCCAAACACGCATACAACCATCATTGGCACCAAGGCAGAAGCGACACACATCGCTAAAGACGACACGTCTCCATTCGTCCCTCCATTCACGCCTGTCGCGACACCACTGGAGGCGGGCTGCACGATGTTGGGGCGTGAGCGGAAGACGGCCTAACGGTGTGCGGGACGGTAGCCCAGCTTCATGGAGACGGTTGCGAATGGTCCTCGCCGATACCCCAGGAGCAACAGTGTCCCTCATTTGCTGGGAAGTGGCGGTGCGGTCCCCTACGGCACTGCGTAGGATCCTACGGTCTTGGCGTGCATCCGTGCGTCGCTGCGGTCCGGTCCCAGGTCGACGGGCACGTGCACCTTCCGCCGACCACTGGCGACAACATCGATGTACTGTGGAGACCTCACGCCCCACGTGTTGAGCAATTCGGCGGTACGTCCACCCGGCCTCGCTCAAAGGCCGTCAACTGCACATGCGGTTCACGTCCACGCTGTCGGGGCATGCTACCAGTGTTAAAGACTGCGATGGAGCTCCGTATGCCACGGCAAACTGGCTGACACTGACGGCGGCGGTGCACAAATGCTGCGCAGCTAGCGCCATTCGACGGCCAACACCGCGGTTCCTGGTGTGTCCGCTGTGCCGTGCGTGTGATCATTGCTTGTACAGCCCTCTCGCAGTGTCCGGAGCAAGTATGGTGGGTCTGACACACCGGTGTCAATGTGTTCTTTTTTCCATTTCCAGGAGTGTATGTATGTTTCACATCTCCTCCTAAGTCACTGTACTAATCTCAATCATACTTGGCACTCATATTACCTACTGTCTGCAAATCATAGCTGTTGGGGTAAGACCCACCCATCTGTCAAAGGGGCGGGGCTGGGCTGGTGGCGGGGAGTGGTTTGTGTGTGGAGCAGCAGAGTAGCCCACGACTCGCGAATACCCATGTTTTCGTCATCCAGTATTTGAGAATGAGAGCTCTTAGATACTTACAACAAACTTTACACATGATTTCAAACCTTTTGCGAAACGTTTCCTCGCTGATGAACCCTGCAAAATGATAAAAGGAAAAAAGGTTATCGAGTTTATCGCTTACTACATTTTAGCGGCTCATGCAGTATAACTGCCGCATGAAACACGATGTTTCAATCTATTACTTCTTCACTACTGTGTTCGTGACACATTTGGCAGACAATATTAACATATTGAATGTATCAGATAAGATACATCATTGTACGAGACATAGTTCAGGAAGCATGCCTTCTTAAGCGTTGAGCGACATTAAAATGAAACTGTGGGGCAAATCCGCTAGAGATACAGCTGAAATAAGTGTATAAATACTTGCGAAATATGTTAAATGTATCTGAAATACAGGGTGAGTCACTAACTATTGCAACCGAGAATAACTCACAAAATATGATAGGAGCTGAAAAGTTTGTGGGTGTACTGCGCTTGACCTTGAATTCGGACTTAGTTTCTGGCCGCTGCAACGCAACACGGGTCCTAGTATTACTAGACCCGTGTTGCAGAAAAATTAATTTCCGGTTGCGCAACGGCGCTGATAACGGCTGATAAGGCCGGCTGCAGGGGTCCAGCGGCACTTCCGGTCTCAGCGCCAGTCGCTCCGCGGCCGCCGAGCAGTGCGGATGTGTAGGGCTTCACATTATGAGGAGCGTCTATCTTTGTATTTTAGAGATGTCGATGTTAAAATATATATTCTTATCATTATAATCATTGACTGTGGTGGTTATTGGTCGCGCCAGACCGCTCGTGAAATTTTTTTTTTAAAATTAATTAAAATTAGTTGTCTTGTTTGTACTGTTATAGCCTCAATAGAATAAAACCTCAAAGTCCTTCTCAGACGCACAGCCGAAGGCCATCCTAGAGAATGGCCTCACTGTAAGTGAGGTCTCCTTGTCAGGGTGATTAATATAGGTTTCATTGTTAAAAAACTATTTCATTATTAAATGATTGTTGTTTGGGTGGCCTACCGAGTTTAGGTGCGGGGACGGTGGGTGGGTCTCGTGTATTAAACGGGTTACTTCATTGTTGAACGATTGTTGCTCGTGACCTTGATTCGTACTTGTAAATTTTCAGCGTCCCGTACATTTACTTGATCCGTGTTGCAGAAAAATTCACTTCCGCTTTGTGTTATTCTTATGGAGATTAAGGCGTTGATAACGAATAATTCTTTAAAAATAACTTAATTAAACAGTATACGTACTGTTTGGGTGGTCTACTGAGTTTAGGAGAGGGGACTTATCGAACCACATGCTCTCTCAATTCTCTCTCGTATATCGTGCAAATAGTAAATATTCGCCGAATACGGCGTATGCATCTAACGTGCCATCGACATGTAAGGCCGCGCGGGGTAGCCGAGCGGTGTAGGACGCCTTGTCACGGTCCGCGCGGCTTCCCCCGTCGGAGGTTCGAGTCCTCCCTCGGACGTAGGTGTGTGTGTCGTCCTTAGCGTAAGTTACTTTAAGTTAAATTAAGTAGAGTGTAAGCTTAGGACCAGATGACCTCAGCAGTTGGGTCCAATAAGACCTCACCACAAATTTCCAATTGTCATGTAAACAACATTAGACGGTTTCGCAACACAACACTAATAGGAACGGTAAGACTAGTATTGTCGAATCAAGCGAATGTGAATGATGTATTCCTTCGAAGAACAAGTCGATATGCTTCTCATTTACGGAGAATACCAACGAAATTCAGTGAGAGCTACAGATACGCTGAAAGATACCCTCAAAGCACTCACTCTAGCCGGCCGCTGTGGCCGTGCTGTTCTAGGCGCTTCAGTCTGGAACCGCGTGACCGCTACGGTCGCAGGTTCGAATCCTGCCTCGGTCATGGATGTGTGTGATGTCCTTAGGTTAGTTAGATTTAAGTAGTTCTAAGTTCTAGGGGACTGATGACCACGGATGTTAAGTCCCATAGTGCTCAGAGCTATTTGAATTGACCCTACACGTCGTACATTTAAATATGAGTATGATACATTGAGAACGACTGGATCTTTAACACTTCGGAAACATATCCAGCAAAGGAAAGTTACTAACGAGGAAACGGAAATTAATGTGAGTGTGTGTGTGAATTCCTAAGGGACCGAACTGCTGAGGTCATCGGTCCCTAGACTTACATACCACTTAAAAAACTTACGCTAAGGACAACACACACACCCATGCCCAAGGGAGGACTCGAACCTTCGGCGGGAGGGACTGCGCAATTCGTGACATGGCGCCTCTAAGCGCGCGACCATTCCGCGCGCCGCGGATATTGGTACTCTTCCCCACTGTGGTTCGAGACCCTTATGTTAGTTCGCGTCAGATCGCAAGGGAATTTTGCATGAGCCAGAATAGTGTTGTTCGTGTTCTGCATCGCCGTAAATATTATTCATACCATATCAGTCTCCACCAAGAATTAACTGTTACAGATTGGATGCGTCGCATTGAATTCTGCCAGTGGACTCAACTTCAGAATCAGATGAATGACACATTTATTAATTTGATTTTATTTACTGACGAGGCTACATTCACGTACCATGGAAATGTTAATGTGCGTAACATGCATTATTGGGCAACTGAAAATCCTTGTTGGCTGCGGCAAGTTTCACACCAAAAACCGTGGTCGGTGAATATATGGCGTGGGATTCTGGAGGACAGAATTATTGGCCCCTATTTCATCGAAGAAATCTTAATGGTAGGAAGTGCACCACATTCCTGCAAGAAACATTAGGTCTGTTATTGGAAGAAGTACCTTTAGGAACAAGGAAAGAATGTGGTATCAACACGATGGCTGTCCGGCACATTTTTGGCCGGTGGCTAGAAATGAGTTGCAGAGACAGTTCCCAAATCGTTGGATTGGACGCGGAGGAGATGTGTCGTGGCCGGCTTGTTCGCCAGACTTGACTCCTCTGGATGTTTTCTTGTAGGTATTCGTAAAAGACATTGTTTATAAAGACGTTCCAACTACACCTAAAGATATGCGAGAGAGAATTGTCAGAGCATGTGCTTCGATAAGTGCTGATGTGGTAAGGAATACCGCTCAATCCATGACAAGAAGGTTGCAGCACTGCATTGATACCAATGGTCATCACTTCGAACACCTTCTATAAACGGACGTGCATGCCACCTTTGTGACCTTCTTTGTTGACCTTCAAAGACCTTACTGCTACACATTATTGGATTCCTCTCGATAGCCGCCATCATAAAACAAGTACCAAACTATAGCATCCCATTTAAAAACAAAGTTGACCGCCTTATCTCTGAATCGACCCCAGCTAGCAACAAAGAACCAACGTCATATTATGGCTCCGTTGTCCTATGCAACTTTTGTCCTACAAACATTTCAGCAACTATCGTACTTTCGGAGTTATTCTTGGTGTCAATAGTTTGTGACTCATCCTGTATATCTGACACGTGCATACACAGGCAAAGCCAGTTGTCAAAAGTTCCTCCTAAACCCCCGGTACGTTTTGAGTTAGATTTTATACTCAAATTTTTGACAAGCTGGAATGGAATAGTATGGTGATAAGAAACAACAGCGCCCTACTGCGGTGATCATCATAACGTGCGGAGAAAATGTGCGAGGAGGAGATGGATGGACAGCGAGGGGCAATGAAGAGACGTGTATAATTAGAGGGGAGGGGCAAATGGACAGGGAGAGGTGGGAGGGGGAGATGGACAGAGAAAGGGAAGAGGGGGAGATGAACAGGGAGGGGTGAGAGGTAGGAGGAGGAGGAGATGGACAGAGACGGGGTGGACGAGGAGATGGACAAAGAAAGGAGGGAGCAGCATTTGGAAGAAGAGAGGTAAGAGCAGGAGATGGAATAGGAGGGAGTAGGAGCAGATGTACAGAGAGGGGAAGAGTAGATTGACAGAGAGGGGTAGAAGGAGGAGATGGACTAATAGAAAAGTGGAGTAACTACATATTTGGGCAATGCCACGTACCAACTACTTGACATATAATACTGTGCTAGAGCAGTTTACACTTTTGGTCATGAATGCTGGTTGTGATAAGAATGATCTTAGGTACCTCATAGTGAGACTCCGTCAGTGAATGTACGTGGTTCGTCCTGAGCAAACACTATGGCAGACTACTTTTTCATGATTGCCAGAATGTTCGTTAGTTAATCTGAAGAGTCGCCGTTTAAGAGAAGTATATTGTCCTGCTGGAAACTCATAGTTATCTTCGTTGAATTAACGACTTGTTAGTAGTCTTACAAGACAGGTGTTTTTAATGTTCTAAACGATTTTCGCAAGATTTTCACGGTCTATAATAGCACCTCATGTTTACACTTTAATATATTCCCAATTTCTTTGATCATCAAAATATTTGTCCCCCAATAATAACTATAATATGTTTTAATATAACCTACTAATTTTCTCTAATTTTCTAATATTATATCAGCAACTGTTATTCGTTCGCTTTCTGTTCATAATGGTAGATACTTGACAAATAGTCACTATAGATCTTTTACTTTGAAAGATTTAGAATCATTTCTGTGGCGTTTGAATATTCATGAGGTGGAAACAGTAGGGTGAGAACAAATTCATTTCATCACAAAAATTTATTTATAACAAATATATTAAGAAAACTTTGGCATGACGTAGAGAGTAGCTCGGGATGGCAAACTATTCAGTTTTTATGAGTGACACCAGGTCGGGAAATGCACACAGACGTCGAAGCTTCTTCGGATCGCGTTTTCTACCCTAATTAGTTATGTAACACACTAACCATCAGTGTAAAACGGTTGAACGGACTGCGCTCATGGAAAGCTTAGACGTCTCCGCTACAATAAATTCTTATCAAATAGAGGGAATCACGACAGATACTAGCCTTGTTTACTAAAATGTCGTTGTAGCGAGTTGTAATACCGAAACATCTGAATCCCAAAAAAAAAAAAAAAAAAAAAAAAAAAAATCACAAACTATATCTGTTTAAAAAAGGAAATAAAAATTCACTTACACATTCCTAATAGACAGTCTGCATTTTTCCCATACTGTGTAAGACTTGCCCAACTGTGGCTTATTTGAAAGAAACTGTGTTGATGGGAACAGAGAGTTTTATACGAAATATGTTAACAAGAGACGGAAAAGATCCCTCAGGGTACACGGCACTGTTCCAACTAAAACATTCATATTTCTTTACGTACTACACGAACATGTAATAAAAAATGGGGTTTCCTATTTTAAAAAACGCAGTTGATATCCGTTTGACCTATGGCAGCGCCATCTAGCGGGCCAACAATAGCGCCATCTGGTTTCCCCCTTCAAGCTAGACGAGTTTCGTACTTTGTAGTTTTATCATTTAATTCTTATTTCGTGAGATATTTGGCCCGGTCACTATAAATGGACCACACTGTATAAAAATTGTTGTTAGAAAAACTGTCAATTTGTTCCTTTTTTCACTTGTCTGCAAAGATACAAATCTGCTGAGAACTGCGCGTACAGCGTAGATAAAAAATGCGTTGGGAACGTCAAAGTTAGATAAGGGGTTGAATGGGACGAGGACTCATGTGTCACATATCATTAATAAACCCAAAAAGAGCGCAAATCCATGCAAGTCGTTACAAAAGTGTTCAAAACTTGGACTTCCAACTTGATTAGAATGTATCCATAGATTTAGATAAGTACAGCTGTGCGTTTAGTATTTCAATTGTGACGTGAATTGCACGATGAAGTACTTCTCTGATATTACAGGAGTGGTATTCACCAGAGACTCCACCGTACACCTACAAAGAAAAGAAGTCTACACTCTGATGACCGTGGTGGTCGTGGAACAGGTTCCTATCCACCAACCCAACGATTAATGCGCGTGGTATTGAGATGGTGCTGCAGTTATACACGAAAATGAACTGGAAGAAGGAAGAGAGATTAAGGTTTATGTCCCATCAAGTAATGAGGTCACTAGAGACGGAGGGTACTCCGGTTCAGCTGGACCAGAGGACCCATTCAATCCATGTAAACAAAGCCCATGATATTATGGAGCCACCACCAGCTTCCAAAGTGCCTTGATGACAACTTGTGTCCATAGCTTCGTGTGGTCTGAGCCACTCTCGAACACTACCATCAACTCTTAACAAATGAAATTGGGACTCAGTCGTCTGGAGTCCAACCGATAGGGTCACGAGCACAGGAGATGCGCTGGAGGCGATTTCGTACCGTCAGCAAATGCACTAGCGTCAGTTGTCTGCGGACCTTTGGTACAGAGCCGAGGGGAGGGTCTGAGTCAGAGGCTGAGACGGTTCTGCGACCGTGTGGGCTGCAGATTCCTCGACTTGCGCCATAGGGTGGTGGGGTTTCGGGTTCCGCTGGATAGGTCAGGAGTCCACTACACGCAGCAAGCGGCTACACGGGTAGCAGGGGTTGTGTGGCGTGGACTGAGCGGTTTTTTAGGTTAGATGGCCTCGGGCAAGTATAGAAAGGGCAACAGCCTCAAAGTGTGCGGGGCAAAGTCAGGACATGCGGGGACCAAGCAGCAATCGATATTGTAATTGTAAACTTTCGAAGCTGCATTGGTAAAGTACCGGAACTTCAATCGCTGATAGAAAGCACCGAACCTGAAATCGTTATAGGTACAGAAAGCTGGCTGAAGCCAGAGATAAATTCAGTCGAAATTTTTACAAAGGCACAGACGGTGTTTAGAAAGGATAGATTGCATGCAACCGGTGGTGGCGTGTTTGTCGCTGTTAGTAGTAGTTTATCCTGTAGTGTAGTAGAAGTGGATAGTTCCTGTGAAATATTATGGGTGGAGGTTACACTCAACAACCGAGCTAGGTTAATAATTGGCTCCTTTTACCGACCTCCTGACTCAGCAGCATTAGTGGCAGAACAACTGAGAGAAAATTTGGAATACATTGCACATAAATTTCCTCAGCATATTATAGTCTTAGGTGGAGATTTCAATTTACCAGATATAGACTGGGACACTTAGATGTTTAGGACGGGTGGTAGGGACAGAGCATCGAGTTACATTACACTAAGTGCACTATCCGAAAATTACCCCGAGCAATTAAACAGAGAACCGACTCGTGGAGATAACATCTTGGACCTACTGATAACAAACAGATCCGAACTTTTCGACTCTGTAAGTGCAGAACAGGGAATCAGTGATCATAAGGCCGTTGCAGCATCCCTGAATATGGAAGTTAATAGGAATATAAAAAAAGGGAGGAAGGTTTATCTGTTTAGCAAGAGTAATAGAAGGCAGATTTCAGACTACCTAACAGATCAAAACGAAAATTTCTGTTCCGACACTGACAATATTGAGTGTTTATGGTAAAAGTTTAAGGCAATTGTAAAATGCGTTTTAGACAGGTACGTGCCGAGTAAAACTGTGAGGGACGGGAAAAACCCACCGTGGTTCAACAACAAAGTTAGGAAACTACTGCGAAAGCAAAGAGAGCTTCACTCCAAGTTTAAACGCAGCCAAAACCTCCCAGACAAACAGAACCTAAACGATGTCAAAGTTAGCGTAAGGAGGGCTATGCGTGAAGCGATCAGTGAATTAGAATGTAGAATTCTATGTACCGACTTAACAGAAAATCCTAGGAAGTTCTGGTCTTACGTTAAATCAGTAAGTGGCTCGAAACAGCGTATCCAGACACTACGGGATGATGATGGCATTGAAACAGAGGATGACACGCGTAAAGCTGAAATACTAAACACCTTTTTCCAAAGCTGTTTCACGGAGGAAGACCGCACTACAGTTCCTTCTCTAAATCCTCGCACAAACGAAAAAATGGCTGACATCAAAATAAGTGTCCAAGGAATAGAAAAGCAACTGGAATCACTCAACAGAGGAAAGTCCACTGGACGTGACGGGGTACCAATTCGTTTCTACACAGAGTACGCGAAAGAACTTGCCCCCCTTCTGACAGCCGTGTACCGCAAGTCTCTAGAGGAACGGAAGGTTCCAAATGATTGGAAAAGAGCACAGGTAGTCCCAGTCTTCAAGAAGGGTCGTCGAGCAGATGCGCAAAACTATAGACCTATATCTCTGATGTCGATCTGTTGTAGAATTTTAGAACATGTTTTTTGCTCGAGTATCATGCCGTTTTTGGAAACCCAGAATCTACTCTGTAGGAATCAACATGGATTCCGGAAATAGCGATCGTGTGAGACCCAACTCGCTTTATTTGTTCATGAGACCCAGAAAATATTAGATACAGGATCCCAGGTAGATGCTGTTTTCCTTGACTTCCGGAAGGCGTTCGATACAGTTCCGCACTGTCACCTGATAAACAAAGTAAGAGACTACGGAATATCAGACCAGCTGTGTGGCTGGATTGAAGAGTTTTTAGCAAACAGAACACAGCATGTTGTTATCAATGGAGAGACGTCTACAGACGTTAAAGTAACCTCTGGCGTGCCACAGGGGAGTGTTATGGGACCATTGCTTTTCACAATATATATAAATGACCTAGTAGATAGTGTCGGAAGTTCCATGCGGCTTTTCGCGGATGATGCTGTAGTATACAGAGAAGTTGCAGCATTAGAAGATTGTAGCGAAATGCAGGAAGATCTGCAGCGGATAGGCACTTGGTGCAGGGAGTGGCAACTGACCCTTAACATAGACAAATGTAATGTATTGCGAATACATAGAAAGAAGGATCCTTTATTGTATGATTATATGATAGCGGAACAAACACTGGTAGCAGTTATCTGGGAGTATGCGTGCGGAACGATTTGAAGTGGAATGATCATATAAAATTAATTGTTGGTAAGGCGGGTACCAGGTTGAGATTCATTGGGAGAGTCCTTAGAAAATGTAGTCCATCAACAAAGGAAGTGGCTTACAAAACACTCGTTCGACCTAAACTTGAGTATTGCTCAACAGTGTGGGATCCATACCAGATCGGGTTGACGGAGGAGATAGAGAAGATCCAAAGAAGAGCGGCGCGTTTCGTCACAGGGTTATTTGGTAAGCGTGATAGCGTTACGGAGATGTTTAGCAAACTCAAGTGGCAGACTCTGCAAGAGAGGCGCTCTGGATCGCGGTGTAGCTTGCTCGCCAGGTTTCGAGAGGGTGCGTTTCTGGATGAGGTATCGAATATATTGTTTCCCCCTACTTATACCTCCCGAGGAGATCACGAATGTAAAATTAGAGAGATGCGAGCGCGCACGGAGGCTTTCCGGCAGTCGTTCTTCCCGCGAACCGTACGTGACTGGAACAGAAAAGGGAGGTAATGACAGTGGCACGTAATGTGCCCTCCGCCACACACCGTTGGGTGGCTTGCGGAGTATAAATGTAGATGTAGATGTAGATGCCTACTCCCATAACCCATTAACGGCAAATTCCGCCGTCCTGACCTAATGGACAAGTTCGTCGTACGTTCCACATTGATTTCACCTGTTGTTTCACGCACTGTTGCATGTCTGGTAGCAATGACAACTCTACGCAAACATCGTTAAGTGGAGGCAGTGGGCCACTGTGTTTTCCGTGATGAACGTTAATGCCTGAAACTGGGTATTCTCAGTATGCTCTTGAAAATATGAATCTCGGAATATTGAATTCCCAAACGATTTCTGGAATGGAATGTCCCATGTGTCTGGATCCAACTACCATTCCGTGTTGAAATTCTTTTAATTCCCGTCGTGCGGCCGTAATCGTATCACAAGGCTATTCACATAAATAGACTGAGTACATACAACAACTCCACCTAGGCAGTGCCCTTTTATACCTCGTGTAAGCGATACTGCCACTATTTATACAGGGTGTTACAAAAAGGTACGGCCAAACTTTCAGGAAACATTTCTCACACACAAAGAAAGAAAATATGTTATGTGGACATGTGTCCGGAAACGCTTAATTTCTATGTTAGAGCTCATTTTATTACTTCTCTTCAAATCACATTAATCATGGAATGGAAACACACAGCAACAGAACGTACCAGAGTGACTTCAAATACTTTGTTACACGAAATGTTCAAAATGTCCTCCGTTAGCGAGGATACATGCATCCACCCTCCGTCACATGGAATCCCTGAAGCGCTGATGCAGCTCTGGAGAATGGCGTATTGTATCACAGCCGTCCACAATACGAGAACGAAGAGTCTCCACATTTGGTACCGGGGTTGCGTAGACAAGAGCTTTCAAATGCCCCCATAAATGAAAGTCAAGAGGGTTGAGGTCAGGAGAGCGTGGAGGCCATGGAATTCATCCGCCTCTACCAATCCATCGGTCACCGAATCTGTTGTTGAGAAGCGTACGAACACTTCGACTGAAATGTGCAGGAGCTCCATCGTGCATGAACCACATGTTGTGTCGTACTTGTAAAGGCACATGTTATAGCAGCACAGGTAGAGTATCCCGTATGAAATCATGATAACGTGCTCCATTGAGCGTAGGTAGAAGAACATGGGGCCCAATCAAGACATCACCAACAATGCCTGCCCAAACGTTCACAGAAAATCTGTGTTGATGACGTGATTTCACAATTGCGTGCGGATTCTCGTCAGCCCATACATGTTGATTGTGAAAATTTACTATTTGATCACGTTGGAATGAAGCCTCATCCGTAAAGAGAACATTTGCACTGAAATGAGGATTGACACATTGTTGGATGAACCATTCGCAGAAGTGTACCCGTGGAGGCCAATCAGCTGCTGATAGTGCCTGCACACGCTGTACATGGTACGGAAACAACTGGTTCTCCCGTAGCAATCTCTATACAGTGACGTGGTCAACGTTACCTTGTACAGCAGCAACTTCTCTGACGCTGACATTAGGGTTATCGTCAACTGCACGAAGAATTGCCTCGTCCTTTGCAGGTGTCCTCGTCGTTCTAGGTCTTCCCCAGTCGCGAGTCATAGGCTGGAATGTTCCGTGCCCCTAAGACGCCGATCAATTGCTTCGAACGTCTTCCTGTCGGGACACCTTCGTTCTGGAAATCTGTCTCGATACAAAAGTACCGCGCCACGGCTATTGGCCCGTGCTAATCCGTACATCAAATGGGCATCTGCCAACTCCGCATTTGTAAACATTGCACTGACTGCAAAACTACGTTCGTGATGAACACTAACCTGTTGATGCTACGTACTGATGTGCTTGATGCTAGTGCTGTACAGCAATGAGTCGCATGTCAACACAAGCATCTAAGTCAACATTACCTTCCTTCAATTGGGCCAACTGGCGGTGAATCGAGGAAGGACAGTACATACTGACGAAACTAAAATGAGCTCTAACATTGAAATTAAGCGTTTCCGGACACATGTCCACATAACATCTTTTCTTTATATGTGTGTGAGGAATATTTCCTGAAAGTTTGGCGGTACCTTTTTGTAACACCCTGTATAAGTGCAGACCGCTATCCCATGACTTTTGTCACCTCATTGTACAGTGACGCTGTGGTGTTGGTTGTTGACGCGGAGGGATATCACGCTTGGCTCCTTTGCCTTCTCATGCTGAATGATACCACACTTCTGTGTGACTGGTGGTAGTTGATAGAGACACGCAAAAACTAAGGCCGCACTCCGCCGCTAGCGACATCTGTCGCCTTGGTGTTTAGGCCGTCCCGCGGCCAACCGCGACTGACTGGTGGATCAGACGTCAGGGGCTGTAGTTCGTCTCATAACAGTCGTATCACACGGTCAGCCTGTTCGTTCTTGCCAACCCTTCCCGTATGTTCTTCTCTGCGCCGATTCTGCGGAGAACCTCCGCATTTCTCATTTTGCCAATACACCTAATTTTCAACACCTTTCGCTTCGATTCTCCTGTTTCCTCATCTCGTCGTCCGTACAACGCTGTGCTCGAAATGTACACTCGCAAAAATTTCTTCCTAAAATTAAGAACTACCTTTAATGCTAGCAAACTTCTTTTGAACAGGGCTGCACTCTTTGCCGGTACTAATATGCTTTTTATATCCTCCATGCTTTGGCCGTTAAGTGTTATTTTCCTTCATAGGTAGCAGAATTCCTTAACTTCATCTACTTCATGGACCCAATTTTGATGTTAAGTCTTACCTTTAATCTCACTCCTGCTCCTCCTTATTACTTGCGTCTTTCTTCGGTGTACTGACGTAAACTCATACCCATGAGATTGGTCATTCCATTTAGTACAGCCTGCGATTTTTCCTCGCTTACTCCGAAGACACCAATGACGTCAGCGAATCTTATCACTGATATCTTTTCACCTTTTATTTTAATCCCAGTCTTTGCATCTTTCTTTTATTTCCGCCATTGCTTCTTCGAGTATAACATGGGCGAAATACCACATTCCTGTCTTATTATCTTTGTAATCTGAACCCTTCGTTCTTGTGTTCCCATTCTAGTGTTTCCCTCTTGGTTCTCGTACTTGTCTGTTTTGCCCGTCCTTCCCTAAAACGTATTATCTTCCTGAGTATTTCGAAAATCTTGCAGTATTCTACAGTGCCGAACGCATTTCTTCAGTGCTATAATCGTATGATCATGTCTTTAATTATCTAGTGCATCAACGGAACCATCTCTCTGGCGCTTTTGTCATTCCTAAGTCATTGTGATACATATACGAATTCTTGTTCCTCTTTGTGTAATAACTCTCCCTCTGTAATTTACGTGTAATCATTTTATTTAGTTTATAATATACAACCGTTCTCTGTCATTAGTGTCGATTCTTTCTGCTTCGTGAATAATTTTAGTAGCAAATTACAACACCTGTCCACGTTGATACTTCGCGCAACCACTCTTCACGCTTGTACTATGAAGTAGCTGCTTTGAACTGGAACGTAATTGTGGCAAGACACACGACGAAATTAGTTCCCTGATGACCAGAAATATAGTTTGGTCTCTACAGTAAGAGTTGTAGTCCACTGCTGACCTCAAAAGGATGTGTAGAGTTTGTCCTCAATAAAATGCTCTCAGCATATGTTTCGCTTTATTCGATTATGACTGCTCTGCGTAGTTTTGGAGAAAGGACGTCCCATCCCTCCAGTAGCCAATATATCACCTCCTATGCCTTACCTGTGTTGAAATCATCTTACCAAAAGAAAGTCGTCTGTGCTTAATGAATATGAACTGTAGTGCAAGGTGCTTATGCGTACGTTTTTGGTATTGCCATTACAGTTTAATTATTTAGCAAATAGAATGTTTATCCCATGATTATCTTAAGATATTTCCCTTGCTAGTTCACAGCTGCTTATTTTAACCATCATTACTTATCAAGGATTTCTGCTATGTATCAGCTTTCCAGCCACTGCATTCGCGAGCAGAACTCCGGTCGCTTAAGAAAAACGTTTTTAGGCGTCGTTGGTAAATTCACATTCTGACTTGGAGAATCAGCAGTTAGGTACTTACCAGCGTTGTGTAACACACTACTGGCCGTTAAAATTGCTACACCAAGAAGAAATGGAGATGATAAAGGGGTATTCATTGGACAAGTATATTATACTAGAACTGACATGTGATTACATTTTCACGCAATTTGCGTGCATGGATCCTGAGAAATCAGTACCCAGGACAACCACCTCTGGCCGTAATAACGGCCTTGATACGCCTGGGCATTGAGTCAAACAGAGCTGCCCATGCAGCTTCAACACGAAACCACAGCTCTTTAAGAGTAGTGCCTGGCGTGATGTGACGAGCCAGCTGGCCCGACACCATTGACCAGACGTTTTCAGTTGGTGAGAGATCTGGAGAATGTGCTGGCCAGGGCAGCAGTCGAACACTTTCTGTATCCAGAAAGGCCCGTACAGGACCTGCAACATGCGGTCGTGCATTAACCTGCTGAAATGTAGGGTTTCGGAGGGATCGAGTGAAGGGTAAAGCCACGGGCAGGAACACATCTGAAATGTAGCGTACACTGTTCAAAGTCCCGTCAACGCGAACAAGAGGTGACCGAGACCATCACGCCGGGTGATACGCCAGTAGGCGATGACGAATACACGCTTCCAATGTGCGTTCACCGCGATGTCGCCAAACACGGTTGCGACCATCATGATGCTGTAAACAGAACCTGGATTCATCCGAAAAAACGACGTTTTGCCATTCGTGCACCCAGGTTCGTCGTTGAGTACACCATCGCCGGCGCTCCTGTCTGTGATGCAGCGTCAAAGGTAACCGCAGTCATGGTCTCCGAGCTGATAGTCCATACTGCTGCAAACGTCGTCGAACTGTTCGTGCAGATGGTTGTTGTCTTGCAAACGTTCCCATCTGTTGACTCAGGGATCGAGACGTGGCTGCACGATCCGTTACAGCCATGCGGATAAGACGCCTGTCATCTCGACTGCTAGTGATACGAGGCCGTTGGGATCCGATACGGCGTCCCGTGTTACCCTCCTGAACCCACCGATTCCATATTCTGCTAACAGTCATTGGATCTCGACCAACGCGAGCAGAAATGTCGCGATACGATAAACCGCAATCGCGACAGGCTAGAATCCGACCTTTATCAAAGTCTGAAACGTGATGGTACGCATTTCTCCTCCCTACACGAGGCATCACAACAACGTTTCACCAGGCAATGCCGGTCAACTGCTGTTTGTGTATGAGAAATCGGTTGGAAACTTTCCTCATGTCAGCACGTTGTAGGTGTCGCCACCGTCTCCAACCTTGTGTGAATGCTCTGAAAAGCTAATCATTTGCATATCACAGCATCTTCTTCCTGTCGGTTAAATTTCGCGTCTGTAGAACGTCATCTTCGGGTGTAGCAATTTTAATGGCCAGTAGTGTACAAATTAGCAGTCTGATCTTCATCCATTGAGGAGCAGGACGTGTGAAGCTACGATTATGACTGTGAGGTGAATGAATTTTTTTCTGTAAGCCACAAACCAAGTTAGTTTTCATTATTTTTATGCTTGGGTTTTCAGTTTCGTGACTGAAAATAGACTGAAAATTTGCGCCAACCAAGATTATATATCAAGAGCATTTCATAACGTGACTTAGATTATTCAGCAGTGCTCCTTGCTCCTTCGACAAGCACCAGAACAGAGTTGTTTTCTCAGAAGAGATCAGACTAGGCAAAATGATTAGTGCCAGTAAGACACTAGCCTAAGTGTCATTCTAGCTTAAAATTAAGAACGATATGTTCGAGTGATTATGTTGATGGGTAAAGAAACTACCACATGTGCAATATTACATGTGAATTTAACGTTTTGTGTGCCTCTTACTTTTTGTAATACCGTCTTGAATGTTTATTTAATATCTGTGCAACACCGTGAAATGATTACAATACTTAACTTTGTGGGATATAGACGTGTCGCAAGCAAGGCGCGACAGACAAACACAAGCAAACTGTTCAGTATATACAATTTGTAATACAAGTGAACCAGCACAGTTTCTAAGCCACTGCTGTAGCGTTGGTAAGTCGGCTCGACTTCAACTCGGGCCGCGGCCGGGCGGGGCGGCGCTTATGTTCTCTTGGTGTAGGTGCCGCTCCTGCCTCGGTGTCGTCCCATAAGAGGGGTCCGTCAACGTACTGTTGGCTGACGTCGTCTCACTGCCCTCTCTGCTCTTCCGTTCTTGATCGTCGTGCCGGCGCTGGTCGTTATGCCGGAACACTGAGAGTGTGTCAGCAGCTGTACACAGCTATAAGTTTTACTGTGTTATACTGTGCTCCACTATCTGATAGCTGTGCACCATCGTGTTGTCTGTAAAAGTAATAAGTGCTAGAAGTTCTTAATAGCAAACGCAGCTCTTTGATTTCTTTCTTTTTGTGTACAGTGTTATTGTGTTTGCTCAATTATAAAGTTACTATGGAGTGAAATTGTGAATATTGTGAATTGTTTACATTTTTTCATTGGTCTATGCTTGTATGTCACCAGGGATAAACAAGATCAAAGTTTGAATGCACTGTATCTGCTTAGGATAAGTTATTTTATTTAATATTATTTGTGCTGTGTCCATTTTAGGTAGGAATTACTTTTGAGCTTAATACTATTTGTGTGATGTTAACTGTCAGACGTTTCTGTTGATGTCATTTGTGCTTTGTGTGATAATACCTGTTTGGTAATATATGCTATTGATAAATAAGCCCTTCCTTGCACAACATCGAGCCCAAACACCGCTCCATCCATATCTTGCAATCAATGTCTTCCCACAATTGTCAATATTAGATTACAAGTAGTCTTAATTGGTTGTTATCATACTTTGCAAAAGAAGGCTGCATGTGCGTGTTGTTGCGTAATGTGACTCATTTCACAGCCCTAAGGGCTCTCCTTCATGGTGGTGGTTATTGAACACGATGTGTGTATAGATGAACGTCGATTGGTCTGTCACTGTAATCAGTCATAACCGTCAGGTATCCAACTCTAGATTTTCGTGGCGCTCTAAAGTGAAATGAACACGTAAATTAGCAGTGGAGAAAGTATACGGCAGTTCCACATGCTTCAGGAGGATCTTAAGGAAGTGTAATTCTCTGACGAAGACGAAAACTTGCAGACCCTTCATTTGAACAGTTCTCGAATATTTTCAAGTTCGATCAGCGCAAAGGCGGAAACGTTACAGAAAATATAAGTAAAGTATTATTCTTGAAGAATCAAGTTTACTAAGTTCGCTAGTAATTTTTTTATTACTGTTACCGGTTTCGACAGATCTACACTCCTGGAAATGGAAAAAAGAACACATTGACACCGGTGTGTCAGACCCACCATACTTGCTCCGGACACTGCGAGAGGGCTGTACAAGCAATGATCAGACGCACGGCACAGCGGACACACCAGGAACCGCGGTGTTGGCCGTCGAATGGCGCTAGCTGCGCAGCATTTGTGCACCACCGCCGTCAGTGTCAGCCAGTTTGCCGTGGCATACGGAGCTCCATCGCAGTCTTTAACACTGGTAGCATGCCGCGACAGCGTGGACGTGAACCGTATGTGCAGTTGACGGACTTTGAGCGAGGGCGTATAGTGGGCATGCGGGAGGCCGGGTTGACGTACCGCCGAATTGCTCAACACGTGGGGCGTGAGGTCTCCACAGTATATCGATGTTGTCGCCAGTGGTCGGCGGAAGGTGCACGTGCCCGTCGACCTGGGACCGGACCGCAGCGACGCACGGATGCACGCCAAGACCGTAGGATCCTACGCAGTGCCGTAGGGGACCGCACCGCCACTTCCCAGCAAATTAGGGACACTGTTGCTCCTGGGGTATCGGCGAGGACCATTCGCAACCGTCTCCATGAAGCTGGGCTACGGTCCCGCACACCGTTAGGCCGTCTTCCGCTCACGCCCCAACATCGTGCAGCCCGCCTCCAGTGGTGTCGTGACAGGCGTGAATGGAGGGACGAATGGAGACGTGTCGTCTTCAGCGATGAGAGTCGCTTCTGCCTTGGTGCCAATGATGGTCGTATGCGTGTTTGGCGCCGTGCAGGTGAGCGCCACAATCAGGACTGCATACGACCGAGGCACACAGGGCCAACACCCGGCATCATGGTGTGGGGAGCGATCTCCTACACTGGCCGTACACCACTGGTGATCGTCGAGGGGACACTGAATAGTGCACGGTACATCCAAACCGTCATCGAACCCATCGTTCTACCATTCCTAGACCGGCAAGGGAACTTGCTGTTCCAACAGGACAATGCACGTCCGCATGTATCCCGTGCCACCCAACGTGCTCTAGAAGGTGTAAGTCAACTACCCTGGCCAGCAAGATCTCTGGATCTGTCCCCCATTGAGCAAGTTTGGGACTGGATGAAGCGTCGTCTCACGCGGTCTGCACATCCAGCACGAACGCTGGTCCAACTGAGGCGCCAGGTGGAAATGGCATGTCAAGCCGTTCCACAGGACTACATCCAGCATCTCTACGATCGTCTCCATGGGAGAATAGCAGCCTGCATTGCTGCGAAAGGTGGATATACACTGTACTAGTGCCGACATTGTGCATGCTCTGTTGCCTGTGTCTATGTGCCTGTGGTTCTGTCAGTGTGATCATGTGATGTATCTGACCCCAGGAATGTGTCAATGAAGTTTCCCCTTCCTGGGACAATGAATTCACGGTGTTCTTATTTCAATTTCCAGGAGTGTATGTCATCATCATGGGATCTGTAATATTATTAGATGTACATGCTTTTTGCAGCACTGAGATGTTGCCTCAAATTGTGATAAAAAGTGACAGGAAACCGGCAATAATAATAAAAAGAGTTACTGGCGAACTTGATTCTTCAAGACTAACATAACTGTCAGACTGCACCCATCGACAGACGCAATGTCAGACATATATATGTAAGTAAAAGCTGCACACTAGTTCACCAGTTTGTATAGTCAGCGTGAGTGCGTCACAGAATAACTCAAACAACGCCAACGGGGGAAATCAAAAGAAAGGCGCTCTAGATTACTTTCAAAATTCGGATTGCACGTTTTGACACCAGAAACGCAGGACTTAAAATAATGTATATTGTGCATAATGACCACGAAGATCAAACGAATAAAAAATCTTTCTTCACTCGGTCATTTCACATTGTAAACGAGCGGAAAATGTTTTTGGTACACCATGTATCCATCACATTCCGTACAGCTGCAGCTGTGGATGGGGAATTCCACATCTGCATTTACATCTAGTCGACTCTCCGCATGGTCCTGAAGGTGTGTCGTTGCTACAGTTTCCAGTGGCTTATTGCCATTACTCTCATCGAACAGTAATGGTTGTTTCCTCATACTTATGCGCAAGTAGAGACTCAACTGCCAGTCCACACACGT